>NW_027457309.1:547500-715000 GCF_040206685.1 Ascaphus truei
AGCTACAGTGACAAAGAACAGTGTACTTTCTCCTGGCCTCTGTAAAACGTGTATATGTGTACTTCTTGTTTTGGGAGCTCACAATCTATGGGGCTCCGCTTTGTACTATAAACCCTTGCAGGAATTTATAGTCCAAAAATGAATAATCCCACCACTGCCACCAGAAAAAAGCCTGTCACGGGAGACCAGGTACTTTTTAAACCATTTATATATTACCGGGATCATACATTCAGCAGAACAAGATAGTAAAAACAAATTGCGTTTATTTTGGTGAACCCACGTACAACAAGAAGAAATACACAAAGAACAGTTAAAAATACACTTACTGGGAGCATGGGGGGAAAACCTAGACTTTCCTAGGTACAGAGCTTACCCTGACCGAGATATACCCCCGGTTCTGCTGGTCCTTTTTTCGGCATCAATCCTTAGCCGCAACCGCTCCATTTGATTTTGAGAACTTGGGCGCAAAAGATGGGACTTAGTCTCTGCATGGCAAACTTTCAGGCTTCCAAACAAAGCTGGTCGCTCTGTTATTTCGAACAGAGCAACTTTGAAAAGCCAGCCGAGCTTCATCGACTCACCTCATTGGTTGGCTTAGATGGACTTGCTCCCTCTCTTGGTCAGCACCTTGCATACACTCCACTGGGATATCCCCAGAACGGAGGGGGAAGGAGCAGCCAATCGGACGTGGGAATTCCTTCCCGTAAGCCAATAGAAAGAGGGGCTTGACCCCGGCTGACGTCAGAGGAGTAGGCAAGTCCAGCAGGCTCGAAAAGCTTGGGTGCATGGGAAATATGATTTTAGCCAAAAGGAGAGCAGACTGGCTGCATCCTCCTTGGCTAACTCATTGCAACCTGCAGGGCCGGCTCCACCAAGTCTGGAAACTCCAAAAGGTGTCCCCACTGGGTGCCCTTTGTAGTCCAGACCTGGCCATTCGCCCTTTCCTCGCTCACCAAACATTTTCACATATCTGGACATCCTCTCCCCTTTGAACTACGGACCCTATGCAGACTTGCTGGCACCTTAACTGGTAGCCCGGGCAAGCTTCATAGAGCCTTATAAGAAATGTATCAAACATCATAAACAATACTTTAATACATGGAGGACATTGAGGAGACTCGTGAATGCAAGAGACTTAGGACTTGGATATCAGGGCTCGAAACTCAGGAATCTGGGGGACCCTGGACAGCTCTGATGTGATTCTACTTGCGTACCGGAACATAGTGCATGCACGTCGGGTAGAATGAAGGTACCACCAGTAGCTCCGGACCCCGAACTCCTGCAAACAAAAGAATTGCATTCTTACCCAAATATCCCACCTAAAACTTACACACAGCAAGTTTAATGAGTCTGGGGTAAAAGGAACATGGAAAGTGGAAAAGCAGGGGTCACTTTAACTTTACATGTACATATAAACCTGGCCCCTGGCTTATAGTGCTGGACAGCTGCCAGGGACCCAAGGGCAACCAGAGGGCTTAACCTTTATTATGAAGCCTGGTTAACCTTGCCCATCATAACAAACACTTTCAGTTCAAAGCCTTGCCATTAGAGTTAGCAACAGCACCTCGAACATTTACCAAGGTAATGGCAGTAATCACATTAAAGCTTTGCCAAGACGGAATATTTGTCATGCTGTATCTACATGATTGGCTGATCAAAAGTCGTTCGGAACACCTGGCACAATTACATGTCCAGAGAGCCTTCAGAGACTTCGAAGACCATGGATGGATCATAAATATCAAATAAGAGCAAGATGATTCCTGCTCAGTTGATTGTTTCTTGCGGTCCTGTTCGATCCTCAACAGGGAATCGTTTCCTTAACCTCAGTAAATGAGTTCAACATTATGTGAAAAATGTGTTCTTTCCTGAAGATAAAGCGTCCATCTCAACTGCAGTAGAAGCGCCTTATAGACCTTCTCAACTCGGTCATAGATGTAGTTCAATGGGCCTGATTCCATCTCAGATGGCTACAGGTCAACTTTATTCAACGGGGCAGGACCAAGTTTCCCACACCGTGAGAGAATTCTACTGTTGGCATTAACAAGACAAAAGCCTGTCCTACCCATCTGCGGACTTGTAAACTTTGTGAACAGGCAGTTCCCCCATCTTTCAGCAACTTATATTTCAGGAGAAAATAATATATGAATCAGGATATTGTGGTTCCTTCCTTGCCCTCTCTCTTTTCGAACGAAAAGTAGAGGCGATGACATAACAGATGTACAGTATTTAGAGCTCTGACATTTTATGTCCGGAACACAGCTGAGTTTAGAAAAATGCCAAGACTGTGCTTTTCCAGGGCCCCAGAAAAGGGCAACCATCAAGCCTCTGCCGCAACCATCAAGATGGATCACAGCCACTATCAGCGAAGCTTACCATTATGTGGATAAAGTTCCACCTCAAACCATTAAACCTCACTCAACTAGAGCTATGGCAACTTCTTGGGTGGAAAAGGCTCAGGCCTCCGCACAAGAGATTTGTAAGGCAGCAACATGGTCCTTATTGCATACCTTCTCAAAATATTACAGATTAGATCTCTAGGCCTTGGCCGATGTGAGATATGGGAGGAAGGTTTTACAAGCTCTAATTCCTTTAACCACCATAGATGGTACAACCCTAGCAAATGAATTGCTTTGGTATAACCCTCTAGTTATGGATGCCATGGGGGATGTAGAAGAAAACTGGAAATATACTCACAGATATTTCAATTTTTTTAAATCCTCAGTGGCAGCCTACTTCCCTCCTGTATTATGATTACGAAGACTATTATGAGTTTTATGATCATCATTATAATTATTATTTGTAATGTATTTCCTGTCTATGCTTATTTTTGTTCTTTTTTTACGAGCTTAGCTAATTGATAACTGAACTGGGTCAAGGATACCGCTCCTTTATAACTTTGTCAGAACTTTGTTGTCCTACCCCAGCTAATAAGAGCAGGTATATCCCATTAGTTATGGCTGCCATGGCAGCTTTAAAGAAATGGAAACATCGTTGAGTATATTTCTAGTTTTTTCCAAGTGTATATATACTAGTGCTTTAGGAAAGATTCCTTGTCTAGACCAGGGTGTTTGCTCTCATCACACTGCGGTAACACTCTGCTATTTATTTTAATTGCGTGTTGTGCTTTGGGAAACATCTTTGCGTCAAAATCATGTCCTCTCCAATTCTCCTGCTATTATCTCCCCCCGCTCCCCTCATTGAGCTGCGCAGTGGGAACTTGACCTGTCAATTTTAGTCGACCAGGCATCTAGGATTTTTCCATCCCTGATATACAGTAATTTCACCCTGGAGCAGGGGGAGGGTTATATTATATACAGTAATTGCACACTGGAGTGGCAGGTACAGTATATTATGTACATTAAGTGTACTCTGGAGAGGGGAGTATTGTGACGGGGGAGGGGTGCCAAGCATGTAATAAAGGGGTCTCCCCCATTAGGCACCCCCTTCCACCGTTTGGGAAGTGAGGGGTTAACCCGGAATGTACTTACAATACATATGTTCCCCTGCTTCATAACCAAAAGGCATGTCCCTTGGTTATCCTATTCCCACATTTAGAGGGAATTAATGTATTTTTATTCCCCTGCCTCATGACAAACTGTTTTATTTGCTAGATGTGTATATTGGTACAATTATGGTGTTTGTACCTTTGCAGTGTATGCAGCAACCACATACACTGGGATCCAGGTGGGAGGAAAAGGGTTAATGTTAATTTTGTGTGATTATGACCCTTTGTCCCTTTTCCCGCCTTTGCAGGCTCCATTTTGCAGTTTCTCCATAGGTCGCCATTGGGGCTCCATATAACCCTATGGAGATTCCGGCGATTTGGGCCTGATTTCATAGAAGACCTGCAGGTCGCCCCAGAGAGGAGGAGCGGCGGTTCCCCATTGTAAGTCAATGGAGCCATTAATTTCAATGGGGATTCCTCGAAGCCGACCTCCAGGAACGGGTTGGCAGCCATCCAAACCGCAGACCGCAAGAGCGGAAACATTGTCTTGAAGAGAGCTTTGATCACTCCCCGGTCAAGTTCAAATTCAATTGGCGTGGGAAACGTAGGTTCTAGGGCACCCAGGAATAAAATTATTTTTGCCCCTAGACCCTAGGAACCCCCTCACACGACCCCAACCGGGTCAGAGAGTTAATGACCCCGGTAAAGGGTCGCGCTCGGTATAAGGGTCGAACCATAGACTCTAATGGCGGAGGTAAAAGCCGCGAGAAAAAACGGCTAAGTCAGAGTGAGCAGAAACCTGGAACCCATAACTCCGGTTCTGTTCAACCTAGAGGGCTGAGATTCGGCCACCATGTAGTCCTAGTTCTAGCAGGATTGCATGGCAAATACCGAACCTCTCGGGACAACAGAACGGAGTCAGGGTAATTGCAACGTTTGGGTTTCTGCCATTGACTTGCATGGCAGTAAAAAGCCCCAAAAGTGCTTTTAAACTGTAATTGTGTAACTCCGGGACAGGGGGTCGCAGCTAGCTGAAACTTGGCCACTGTGGAGAGTCCCCTCCGGCATGAGGGTCTGGCAAGTTTCGGCCCAGCCAAACTGACTTTTAATATATATATATATATAAATATTAAGAATTGTATTGTGTTTCAAAGCAGGGATAAAAGCCTGCGAAAGTCACTGGCTCTGTTCAATGTTAATGCTCAGGGGGGCAACCCATTGTCTACAACAGACCCCCTGATCAAAGGTTCAGTCACTCTGGCTGTATACATTAGGGCGGAGAAACGCAAGGCTTGAGTGGTCTGTAAGTGCTATAATTCACACTTACAGACAAAGGATTTCCTGACCAGATCCAAGTCTGGTAGACTTATAGGCGCCCTGACTTTTGTGTGGGGCTAAAGAAATGAGACCCCCAAGGTCAGAAGTGCGCATGTGCCAGCTAACTGGGGGCATGATCTAACAATGTTCCCACGTTAGCTGGTCAGGAGGGATTGGGTGCAGATAATTGTCATCCAATGTCTAGCACTCAATGCCAGGGTATAGGACTGAAATCACATATAAACCAGTGTCAGCCCTATGCCCAGTGTCTTTGATTTTACCAACTACTTGATTCCTGATTGCTGTATGAATTGCCAATCCTGTACCTGATTACTTCATTACCCAACCCCTAAGTAAGTGCTATATTTTGTCTGTTATTTGTATCATCTTGTGTGTTCACCTATCTAAGGAATAAACTAATCTTTATTATATCTAAGTCGTGTTCAATTCAACCCAGAGATTTTTGTGTATATTATAACCTATCACTAGCTACCATGACAGGTATATATAGTAATTACACCCTGGAGTGGGGGGTATTTTATATTTAGTAATTTGTACTCTGGGGATGGGGGGGGGGGTAGTATATTATATACTATAATTGTAACCTGGGGTGGGAGGGATTATATTATATATACTGATGCAGCGGCCGTTATTCGAACACATCACGGCGCCAATTTTGAGTTCTCTGCTGTTCCCCACGCAGCATGAACGCGGCCAAGCGCCCCAGGCACCCGCGCTTATCGCGGATGTTTTGTTTGAATTTCATGGATTCTGTTTCTTCGTTTGCAATAAAATGGATGAAATGTAATGTGTACAGTATTGTGCTACTGTCCTACTCTGTCAATTTCATGTTTTTAAAAGTCAGAACACTAAAATTTGTTATTCTGCACTCACCGCGCTCGCATCTTAGTGCGGGGAGGCTGGAATTCATCCCGCGGTTTCAAATCGGGATTCCGATGTACATGACGCGTGAAGTGTTCGAATAACGGCCGCTGCATCAGTAGTAATTGTACCCTTTAGTGAGGGGGGTATATTGTATACAGTTATTGTACCCTCAAGTGGAATAGGTGTATTATATACTATAATTGTACCATGGAGTTGAGGGTATATCTTGCAGGAGTCTGCCTATTTATTGAGATGTTGTTGTGAGGTGCCGTGATAGTGTCCCTGCCCTCGGTGACAGTTGTATGATGATATATAGATGAGGTTTGGGTCTAGAAATGCTTTTTTGGTTTCTCAGGGTAAAACTATTTGGTGTTTTCCTCACAGTGATTTCCAGAGCAACAGCATTTCTACCATTCAGAAGAGCGCCTGGTTTTTTTATTCTTGGGCTGAGTCCTTGTGAGTATTTATTCCCTTTTCATACAGAGACATACAGTACAGATATTTTTGATAGTTTGACACGCCACAGCTTTCTATTGGTTTCCCCGGCATTTTTATAGTTTTTGCCAGAATCTGGTAAAATTAAGTTAAATATACCACCAACAGGGTGGGGTTACAACGGCTAAGATCTGTAAGGCCCCCACCAAGGAAACCTTTTTACTATCAGAAAACATAATGTTTCAAAAGCTCTTTGTACAATGATTTAATTTATGATGAACTTTAAAGTTTGTCCCCTAACAGTTATCACCACCAAAGCAAGCGAAGAAACAAAAATAAAGCACAACCCCATATACCAATGTGCAAATCAAGTGCTGGTGAGAATACATGTTAGAGGACAAATGTCCCATACATTACACAATGTGACAGTGATAATGTTCATATACCACGTGCTGCCAGATACTTGCGGTTTTCAGACCGCAATCAAACAGGATGCAGCAGGCGAGTTTCTGTGGCGCACACTTGGTGAAACAACGATAAATGATTTAGAATTAATATGTGATAGTGACTGAGTGAATAAGAATGCAGACCAGATACATCACTACTTCTCTGCTTCAGCTCTTCTCCATATCGTCACAGAATGTAATTACACAGTCTGGTATGTGGTTAGCCTCATGCAAAGGGAAATGTGAAAAAGGGGTTAACCCCTGAGTACAGTGCTCAAGAGCTGCAGGCAGTGTATACAGTGGTGGGATTCAATTTTTTTTTAGCAACAGGCTCTCTCTCAGGGGGAAGGGGAGAGAGAGACGGGGGGGGGGGGGGGAGAGAGAGCTGGGGGGGGGGGGGGAAGGAGAGAGAGCTGGGGGGGGAGGGCATAGAGAGACCAGGGGGGAGGGAGGCCAGAGAGAGACCAGGGGTGGAGGGAGGCCAGAGAGAGACGGGGGGAGGGAGACCAGAGGGACCAGGGGGGGGAGGGCAGAGAGAGATCAGGGAGGGGAGGGGGGAGGGCAGAGAGAGACAAGGGGGGGAGGGCAGAGAGAGACCAGGGAGGGGAGGGCAGAGAGAGACCAGGGGGGGAGGGCAGAGAGAGACCAGGGGGGAGGGCAGAGAGAGACATGGGGGGGGTCAGAGGGAGACAGGGGGGCAGAGAGTCCCTCTCACATCTCTCCCAGTCCCTCTCACATCTCCCCCAGTCCCTCTCACATCTCCCCCAGTCTCTCTCACATCTCCCCCAGTCCCTCTCACATCTCCCCCAGTCCCTCTCACATCTCCCCCAGTCCCTCTCACATCTCCCCCAGTCCCTCTCACATCTCCCTCAGTCCCTCTCACATCTCCCTCAGTCCCTCTCACATCTCCCCCAGCCCCCTCTCACACCTCCCCCAGTCCCCCTCACATATCCCCCAGCCCCTTTCACATCTCCCCCAGTCCCTCTCACACCTCCCCCAGCCCCTCTCACATCTCCCCCAGTCCCTCTCACATCTCCCCCAGCCCCTCTCACACCTCCCCCAGTCCCTCTCACACCTCCCTCAGCCCCTCTCACACCTCCCCCAGCCCCACTCACACCTCCCCCAGCCCCTCTCACATCTCCCCCAGCCCCTCTCACACCTCCCTCAGTCCCTCTCACACCTCCCCCAGCCCCTCTCACATCTCTCCAAGCCCCCTACATCTCTCCCAGTCCCTCTCAAATCTCCCTCAGTCCTTCTCACATCTCCCCCAGCCACTCTCAAACCTCCATCATATCTCTCCCTCCCCTCCTCCAAGCCTCCCTGGCTGCACACAGGCAGGGGGAGATGGTATGCAGCTGCACAGCAATCACTTCAGTCAGGGCAGGATGTGAGGAGCTCTAGCTGCAGGCACCGGAAGTTCCGGGTCAGACAGCTAGATAGCGCACCTCCCCTGCAGTCCTGCTCTGAAACGTGATTCTACTGCCGGTTAATGCACCGGTTCTGCGAACTTGAAAAATTCCAGTAACCGGTTCGCACGGCTGAATCCCACCCCTGAGTGTATACGATTCAAATGATAATAACCATAATAAAACGATGGCGATCTGGCTGGTGTGTATATATATATATATATATATAAATAGGCAGATGGCACACACATAAACTGGAAATAGGTGCTTGTCCCATACAGGTAATGTATAGATAGGTTCCTTACCGAGTAAATCCGGGATCCCAAGATCACAAGGCAAGAAGGAGACAGCACACTCAGGAGGTACAAAAAAAGCGTGTATTCAGTAGAAAAACTGGAACATAAACCCGACGTTTCGGTCCTTGGCACAGGACCTTTCTCAAGGGATTTATGTGCCAGTTTTTCTACTGAATACACGCTTTTTTTGTACCTGCTGAGTGTGCTGTCTCCTTCTTGCCTTGTGATCCTGGATTTACTCCGTAAGGAACCTATCGGTTCACATCCCGGGCAACGCCGAGTCTCTCAGCTAGTATATATATATATATATACACACACACACAACATTACCATTCTCTAGTCCGGTAAAGAAAGACTGCACTAGGTTCAGTAATCATGAAAATCTGTATTGGGCATCTGAATAGAAAAGGTAAATCAACCAATCCAACGTTTCGGTCCTGGAATAGGACCTTTCTCAAGGACCGAAACGTCGGATTGGGATATCTTTTCTATTCAGATGCCCAATACAGATTTTCATGATTGCTGAACCGAGTGCAGTCTTTCTTTACCGGCCGAGAGAATGGTAATGTTGTATTTCTATTATTTCAGACTAGCACCTGTCTATATGAACCAGTACATTGAGTGCAAGCTGTGATGTTTGCTTATATATACATATATATATATATATATATATATATATATATTTATTTGCACAAATAAAAGCATTTCGTTAGCCACAGAACGGTATCATCTATTTATTTTTTGATTATATATATATATATATATATATATATATATATATATATATATATAATATATATATAGATTACCTGGGAACTGGAAAAACATATAAACAACAATCACACATAAAAACGAAACAATAGCAAAGAGTATATGCAATATAAATCCATATATATATAAATGAATAGATATATCCACAAAGGAAGAAGGTCCTTTGTGGACCGAGACGTCGGTTTGCATATGTGCTGTTGTGTTTTCTAATACAGTTTTTTGCATGAAATTATTAGAGTGCTGTTTCTTTGCTTTCCTTGCTGGGTGTCAGGAATCGGCGTTCTCCTCGCTTCCCACACAGAGCACTCCCTCCCCGTAGGGAGCCCCTGGACACACAAAACAATCCTGCCTTACCGGCCTCCACGGCTCCTCGCCCCTGCCGCCGTCGCGGGATCACTCCCCTCGGCGATTGCTCTGCTCAGTGCCGGGTGCGCCCACGCCCTCCTGCACGCACACCTGCACGCACACCTGCACCATCCACTGGCTCGGTTCACACGTGTACACGAGTTACGGAGCACGCTCAGTCTGCACACTCTTATTCCCGTCCCCCGGACCTCAGGCTCCGCCCCCGCACACTGCACGGGCATTCTCAGGTTACCAACAAGACTCACCTGGCCTGTTATGCCTGCACCAATCTGCAGTGTCTCCCTGTAGCTCTTCCTGTCCCACCTCCGTTCCTAATTGGACCTTCCTGCTTTATCTAGCTCCTCTCTGCTCTCAGTCTTTGTTCGACATAGTCTCTGTATGGAAGTACTTCTGGATTCTCTCAGTGTTTTCACAGGTTCTGACGCGGCTTGTACGACTACCCCCTCTGGCTCTCAATCTCGGCACTCCTTGGACAACGCACACTCTGGTAACCCCTTGAACACGGCTTGGACAACGACCTATCTCCACTCTCCACTCCCTGACTTCGGCGAGGCATCCTTCACTCTATCTCTTCAAACGGTACCAGCAAGTATCGTCTACCTTACTACACCTGGCCTGGCAACGCTTCATACCACACTCCGGACACGCTCCCTTTGCTGCGGGTGCGTGTATTACCACTTCCCCCTTCAGCTCAGGGGTCGGGTCTGGTCTGCGGGCAGCACCGGCGTAACATTATGTCGAGCCCACAAGACGCAGACCAGACCAAACTTCAACAGTTTCTCTTCAATCTGCTTCAGCAAAACCAGGCCATGGTGGATCAAATTGTGACACTTACACGCCAGGTCGCAGTACTCTCAGACAGGGTACTGACCGCGACCCCGCCAGATGTAAGCCCCCACTCCGCAAGCGCAGTTAGCAGCTCAGATGTAAGGATTCCTCCCCCCAAGCCTTATGCAGGTGAACCGCAAGATTGTAGGGGTTTCTTAAACCAGTGTGAGGTGCAATTTAAAATGGCCCCCCAGCTCTACAATACTGATCGCAAGAAGGTAGCCTACATTTATAACCTCCTCACTGGCAGCGCCCTGGCTTGGGCTTCCCCGGTTTGGGAGCGACGTTCTGACCTTACCCAAGATTACCCGGCATTTAAAGCCGAGTTTCAACAAGTATTCGATTCGATATTACCATGGATTGGATTCTCAGAAAAACATTTAAAGACAGGCCTGGCGTACAAGTGGGAAGTGAGTTTTTTCTCACGGACCTTGTATACGCCGATGACATTGTGTTCATAGCGGATACAGCCCAAGAGGCACAAGAAACTTTGAAAAGACATGCAAACCACTGCAAAGAAGCTCGGATTATCCATGAATATGGAAAAGACAAAATACATATTTACCGATACCCAACAGATTCAACTTCAACTGAACGGCAACCCAATCGAGCGAGTGGACTTATTCAAATACCTAGGGTCTATTATTGATAGCCATAGCATAGCAGCTACGAAGGACATCAAAAGCCGTATCGGTAGCGCCACTGCAGCATTCGCCTCCTTAAAGAAATGCTTGTGGAACCAACAGGACGGGACAAATGTAACAAAAATACAAATTTTTAACGCCTCAATACGCACCATTTTACTGCATGGCTCAGAAACATGGACACTACTCAAAAGCGATATGACCCTACTCGAACGATTCCAACTAAGATGTCTACGTAACATACTCCATATTACACTACGAGACTGATGGAAAAATGAAGATGTAAGGTTGGCCTGTCAAAACCAATCCACAATCGACCAGTACATTAAGTGACAATGACTTAGGTGGTTTGGCCACGTCTGCCGTATGGACATCACCAGTCTACCATAGCAGTGCTGCAACACCACACGACCCATAGGCTGGAAAGTGGACTGCAATGTTCCAAAGAAAACGTGGTCGAACAAGGTGGCGCAAGATCTCAAACCGCTCCACTTCACAGTAGCCAAAACCCCAAAAAAATGCCCTAAATCGAGATCAAGGGCACAGAATCACTAGAGATGTATTGAACATCCTGCCGCTGGCCTCCACAACGCATTGCTCCTTACCTTATAAAAGATGAAGCAATGTCGTTTACGGTGTATATACCATACCCACTGTGGGCATAACTTACCACAGTGACAATCAATGGGTAGAGGGGGTGGGGGCTGAGGGTATTTGCTCCAGGGAGGGTGGTTAGGCCTCATAAGTGGGTAGTGGGAGGGGGAGTTAACCCCATAATTACCATAGCTGCTAAGGTGATTAAAGGATTACTGGCCAGTAGTTTTTTTTTATTCTACTGTTGGTGCTATATAGGAGGAAGACTAGGAGGACCAGAAGAACTAGGATGACCTTCATCATGGCAGGGGTAAGTACAACATTTATTTCCTTTATGGTGACTGGCTAATGTTTCAGGTTTAATGGTCAAATTTGGTCCAATTTGCTACTATAATAGTAATAGTGCTTTTTTCTATTACTGTATATGTTGGGAGGCTAGGGGGGTAGAGGGTGTGTGTAGTAGGGTGCCCATTGATTGCCAATGTGGTTATCTTTTCCGCTGTTGAGGGCATAGGTAAGCACAGTTGCAATCAATGGGTTTATTGTCTACTGTTTATTTTAATGTACTGTATTTGCAGAGGATGTCAATGTAATTGTAATGTGTATTTTTTTTGTTTAGCTCCACAAATGGGCAGAAGTGCTACTAGTCCTTTTGCCCAGTTGTATGTATGGTGATGGGGTGGTTAGGCCTCCCGGGTGAGTAGTAAGAAGTGTTAACCCCTTAATTACAATAGCAGTTAAAACCGTGAGGCTAATTAAGGGGTTAACCCATCCTGCAACCATTCTGTGAGGCCTAACTACCCTCCCTGGGGGCACCTTCAGTACACTTTTACCCACTTTTAAAACACCAGTAACCCCTTTATTACCTTAGCAGTTGTAGCCATTAAGGTAAGTAAGGTGTTGCTTGTGTTTTAATGGTTGGGCATTGGCCCTTACATGTTGGTGAAGAAGAGTAGGTATTAAACAGAGGTATTAAACAAATTCTTTGCCTCTGTGTTTACCAGGGAAGAATCAATTGCAATAGTAGTGCCGCAGGAGGAAGCCACAACCTCTATATTAACGAACAATTGGTTAACTGAGGAAGAAGATCATATTCGGCTTGATAAAATTAAAGTAAATAAGGCATCTGGCCCTGATAGCATACATCCAAGAATTCTTAAGGAGTTAAGTTCAGTAATAGCCAAACCATTACATTTAGTTTTCAAGGACTCCATTTCCACAGGCTCAGTACCACGAGATTGGCGTAAAACAGATGTGGTGCCTATATTTCAAAAAGGGAGCTAGATCACAACCGGGGAATAACAGACCTGTAAGCCTGACTTCAATAGTGGGAAAGCTACTTGAATATTTAGTACCTGATAATATTCAGGAATACCTACAGTAATTGAAAACAAAATTTTAAGTAATAGTCAGCATGGATTTATTGAGGATAAGTAGGAATTTAGACCAGAGTAATGCAGTTGATGTGGTCTACTTAGATTTTCCAAAGGCCTTTGATACAGTTCCACACAAAAGGTTACGGTCCACACAATAAAGCAAATTGGACTCAGTAAAAAATATTTGCACCTGGATTGAAAACTGGTTGAAGGATAGACAACAGAGAGTTGTCATAAATTGAACTTTTTCAGGTTGGGCTAAAGTTGTAAGTGAAGTACCTCCAGGGATCGGTACTGGGACCCCTGCTTTTTAACTTGTTTATTAATGACCTTGAGGTTAGCATAGAGAGCAAAGTCTCCATCTTTGCTGATGATACTAAATTGTGTAAGGTAATAGAATCAGAGCAGGATGTAATTTCTCTCCAGAAGGACTTGGAGAGACTGGAAACTTGGACAGGTAAATGGCAGATGAGGTTTAATACAGATAAATGTGAGGTTATGCATTTGGGGAACAAGAATAAACAGACGACTTACAAATTAAATGGGGATAAATTAGGGGAATTTTTGCTGGAGAAGGATTTAGGAGTGCTTGTAGACAGCAGGCTTGGCACTAGTGCCCAAAGTCATTGTGACGGGCAAGGGAAACCAGACTTCATAATAAAGGTTAAGTCCTATGGTTGCCCTTAGGTCCCGTGGGTCCCTGGCAGCTATCCAGCACTATAAAGTGAATAAGAGAAGTGCAAAAATAAAAAACAACAGCAATAAATATGGCTTCACTTTGCAGTCTCTAGGAAACTGTGTACAAGTGTAAATAAGTGAAAAAATAAAGCGCAATAGAGGGCTAGCCACACAAATAACCAAACCAGGAAATACCCAGTGGAAATTGTGCTTGTGATATAGTGAACAAATCACTCACATGGATGTCAAAAGGAGAAAATCTGATTATGCTTGACTTTCTCTTAAAGAAGACATAGCGTGATACAATTTAATACCTGGTCTCCCATGACAGTCATGCAGTAGCTGCAAAGGCAAACAAGATCTTATCTTCATTAAACGGGCAATGGATGGAAGGGAAGTAACAATAATTATGCCCCTTTACAAAGCATTAGTAAGACCTCACCTTGAATATGGAGTACAATTTTGGGCACCACTCCTTAGAAAAGACATTATGGAACTAGAGTGAGTGCAGAGAAGAGCCACCAAATTAATAAAGGACAGTACACTCACAGGAATAATCTGATTTATGAGGAGAAGCTAGAGAAATTAGATTGGTTTACATTAGAAATGAGGCGTGTAAGAGATGTGTGCTGAGGTATACAATGGAAACCGTTTTTAAGGTGAAATTAAAATAAGGCTTTATTGCCTGTTCCACTAAACAATACAGCAAACATAAAACAATAAACACCTATCCCTGTGCAATGGCTAACTTACTTCCCCAGTCTCTCTCTGCAAGGCTGGGGGGGAAAAGGCCCCCTAACCCACTTATCACCTCAAAGTCTCTGCGGTACCTTTACACAGGTGGCCCTTCAGGTCAGTTGTGTCCAGGTAGGTAGAAAGAATGGGAGTCTCACACCCCCTAGTGACGCTTCTCAGTATGGAACCAAAGCAAGTGAGTAATATCTGAATAATGTCCTGAACCGCAATAGCCAAGTGTGACCAATGTAATAACTTCCACGTAGCCACAATATACAGCATTGGTCGGGTCCCCCCAATAGCCTCTGGCAGGAGGTAAGTCTTATATGGGTAGGACCACAATCATGGAAACAACTCACTGTTTAGACAGGGAATGGACACATGTGGCATCGGCCAGATGGGTCAAATCAGCCCTTTTTGGAAGCCTATAATAAAACAGGAATGAAATCTCCTCTTTTGTTTTAAGGCTCAATCGACAAGCTCTCTTGCCATACTGTATGTGCAGATAAGGATTCCCCCTCAGCTGACGTCTGTAGGGGAGCTACTTGGTCCAATATCTATACCTTTCTGAGGCACTATCAGATACACTATTCTTACACGGCAGAGGCATCTTTGGGGAGAAAGGTTCTTTATGCTGTCGTTTGAATTCTCTCCCTATTTTTCTTACTGATACACACTTTCTCACCCATGTTTTGAGCTTTGTTTACGAACATTTCTTTGTTCTTTTTTCTTTGTGTTGCGAGTTTGTGTTTTCATTGCTTAGCAGGACGATGACCAAGGAATTGCATGAGTTATTTATAGACACTCATCCAAGAGTTGAAAGGCTTCTTTCCTACCTGGTGGGAGGACCTGTGATCCCACAGGTGTGTGCTGCCATTATTGGTCTAGAAGAATAGATAATGTAGGAAAGAAAAATGATCTGTATCTCTAGGACCAGTACAGCTACTAGAACTTTACATTACATCCCATTTTTTGTTGTATATTTTCTTCTTTTGGAGTCAGTAAATGAAACATCAGAATTCTCTGAAACATTCATTGTATGTGGAGGGAATTACATTTTAACTTAGGTCGCAATGGATGCATTTTCAAAAGCTTCTACCTTTTTGGTAGAAATCTGCCCATACGTTCGTTTCAGCACATCCAGATTTGCAGATGATCCGAAATGTGTGCACGTTATATAATCTGATATAAAGCAACCAAATGTAATGCAATTTAGGAGGAAGAGAATTCAATGTAAATATTTAAGAAAATAAGAGCCTTTTGTGTTAAACCTGCCGTTGCTTTATGCAACTTTATCTTATTATGTATTAATATTAATGTACAAAAATATATTGCCTTCTGTGTTTATAGGAGTCTGAAGGATAACGTGTTAAAGCATATATACAAGGATGCATTTGAAGGATTACTGCTACTTAAATTCCTGTAAGCTTTGGTTAAACATTTTTATATGTTAGTGTAAAGGAGCAAGCAAGGCAGATAATGTACTCTGAGTGATGTTGGGGAGATGTGGAGGTTGAATGGGAACTAATGACATGGAGCGAAATAAGTGGGTGGCTTGTGGAATGCGGAAATGGGTCACAGATGGACATCCACAGAGTTGAAGACGCCACAAGAAAGTTCACTCACCTCTTAATAAATAGTGAATGAGGTGCACTGTATTTTGTGTGAGACATCTTCCTTCAGAATTAAAGATATGTACATGCCCTCACTTTGCTATACATATAAAACTTATAAACAGTCAAGACCTGTCTTGATGAAACATTGAGATAAAGCATGTATTTGTATATAATGGTGTGCGCCTGTCCATTTCTCCTTTATTTTAGCCACATCACAGTTCATTCACCATTATTATTAGAGGCCAGTACTCATCTCTCGTTAATTAGCCCTTATTCATGGGATTTTCCATCAGCTTCTCTCCTACCCAGCACTTCCCAAATTAAAGCTGCTGGTCACAGTGTATCACTTAAATTTATTTGACATTTTCTCTGTATTATTTGTGACTCATGTTTCTGCTTTATTTTTTTACAGGGACTTGTCCTGCAATAAAATAGAAAAGGTTGAACCGCATGCCTTTGAACCTCTTCCTTTTCTACAGTCTGTGTAAGCACTCTTTGATTGGCCTTTTACATTAGTTTGGTTCAAGGTCTATGTATGGTCTTGATTCCTAATATAAGGATATAAATCTTTAGGGTACCAATTCTTAGGGCCTTATTCTATATTGTCTGAAGTAATGGTTTGTACCTAAAACAGCCAGCATGTATAGAATTTACCTGTTCGTGTCAGTGGTTAGGATACACCTGTTGGAGATGCATACTTAATAATAATTATTGATATATTGCATCCTTCCATGCTGACACACACCATAATCCACTAGATGTATAGTAGAGATTGTCCAATGCATTGAGTAAAGGCGCTGTGATTGTTAGACCTACATTAGATATAGCTAGGTGTCTATAAGACTATATAGGCATCCCTAGGTATTTAAAGGGTTAACCTTATTAGGTGTTGGTAGAGGTATCCAATGAGACAGCACCTATGTTTTATTAGCTAACAAGGAGTTAACCAGTGTGGAGTGTGAATCAATATCCACTGAACCAGTGTGGAGTGTGGATCAATATCCACTGCTGTAGGGAGAACGGCTGATACATAATAACTGCACCTTCCTATAAACAAAACAGTGTGGCTGTGCCAAAGTGGATAGCAGGAAACCTTCAAAAGTATGAGGATGGTCCGCCCTCCCGCACTCCTGTCTAGTAGGTCTGACAGATAATAATAGTACATATGAGGGGAGAGCTCCCTAGTGCAGGGTGTCGCTAAGTCGCATGTCCGCAGTGGCCCGTGTATATAGTAAGGCATGTGTTTTTAAGTCAGAAGCATTTATTAAGTAGAGGGATATGATAACTATATACAAATATATTCATATTCAGGGACAATACAAGGAGCTTTCAAAAGAACTTCATCCCACGGGCAGTACAAAGGACTCGGGCCATCCCTTAAGGTTGGAGGAAAGGAAATTTCACCAACAACAAAGGAAAGGGTTCTTTACAGTAAGGGCAGTTACAATGTGGAATTCATTACCCATGGAGACTGTGATGGCAGATACAATAGATTTGTTCAAAAAAAGGTTGGACATCTTTTTAGATGGGAAAGGTATACAGGGATATACCAAATAAGTATACATGGGAAGGATGTTGATCCAGGGATTAATCCGATTGCCAATTATTGGAGTCAGGAAGGAATTAATTTTTCCCCTTAATGGGGTTTTTTGTTTGCCTTCCTCTGGATCAATATGTATAGATACAGGATAAAGTATCTGTTGTTTAAATTTAGCATAGGTTGAACTTGATGGACGGAAGTCTTTTCAACCTCATCTACTATGTAACTATGTATAGGTGCTGCATGTGGTAGGGGTGAGGAGCTTGTTCAGATAGCTGGGTAGCTTGCTCATAAAGAATTTGAAGGCAAGACAGGAAAGGTGAACTTTGCGCCTAGACTCGAGTGATGACCAATCTAGTTCTTTGAGAATTTCGCAGTGATGTGTGTTATAGTTGCATTGGAGAACAAATCGACAAATTGAATTGTAGAGGGTGTCAAGTTTGCTAAGGTGGGATTGAGTTGCCGAGCAATATACTACTGTATGTCTCCATAGTCAATAATTGGCATTAGCATCTGCTGTGCGATACGTTTTCTGACCAGGAGACTTAGGGAGGATTTGTTCCTGTAAAGTTCCCTTGTTTTGGCATAGGTCTTGGTTGTCAGGGTATCAATGTGCATCCCGAATGTTAAGTGGGAGTCCAGCCATATGCCCAGGTATTTGAAACTAGTAACAGGAGTTAGGGTGGTGTTAGTGTTAGTTCTAATGTGGAGCTCAGTCGCTGGAAGCTTTAGAAATTTAGTCTTGGTCCCAAATACCATTGTTACAGTCTTGTCAGTGTTTAAAAACAGTTTGTTTTGGGAAATCCAGTTTTCGAGTCTCAAAAAGTCAGACTGAAGTATGTGTTGAAGATCAGAGAAGCTATGGCTGTGTGCATATAGGATTGTGTCATCTGCATATATGTGTATTGAGGCTTCCTGACAAGCTGTGGGAAGATCATTGATGAACACTGAGAAGAGTAGGGGCCCCAGAACAGAGCCTTGCGGGATGCCACAGGTGATATCCAGGGGGTTAGAGTTAGAGCCAGAGATGGACACATGTTGGGATCTACCTGATAGGTAGGACTGAAACCAGTTTAAAGCATGTTTCCCTATTCCAGAGCTCTGGAGTTTGTTAAGCAGGATAGCATGATCAACAGTATCAAAAGCCTTTGCAAAATCTAGGAATACTGCACCAGTGAGTTGACCCCGTTCCATTCCACACTGGATTTCATTGCAAACTTTTAGCAGGATAGTCACGGTAGAGTGTTTGGGGTGAAAGCCAGATTGGAATTGGCTTGGGAAATTTGTCTTGTTATAGTAATCGCTTAATTGGGAGTGGACACATTTTTCCATGACTTTGGATAGGATTGGGAGAAGGGAGATTGGATTGTAGTTTGAGACAGTGTTTTTGTCCCCACTTTTCAAGATAGGGACAACTCTGGCAGCTTTCCAGGTGTTAGGGATATGGCCTGCAGACAGGATAGAGTTGACTATGGAAGCAATTGGTTTGGCAATTGCTGGGGCACCAAGTCTTAGGAACCTAGATTGTAGTAAGTCAGGTCCACATTGGCTGCTTAGTTTTAATTTGAGAAGCGCTTGTGTAATCTCCTCTTCGGATACTGGGCCAAATTGAAATTGTGGGCAGTGTTGGGAGGGGGTGGGGCTATAGGGATACTCCCAGGATGAGATTCAGGTTTGTGGTTTGGGTTGCGTTTCGCTAATAAGTTAGTAGCACACCCCACAAAGTAATCATTGAATGTATTTGTAATGTCGGTGGGGTTTGTCAGAGTAATATCGCCCTTAGTGATATAACAAAAAAGGGATACCGGCGCCTAATAAGTCCAATTAGGTGGATTCCTTGATATCCAGTGAAGATAGTTCAAATTTCAGAATGATCAGCAACCTGTTGATTTTGTGATGACCAGATGCAGCCTCAATCGTAGGGAGTGGAACATGAAATGAAAGCTATTTAGTGCAACACAGCTATGTTAATTTATACAGACATAAACTCACAGAACATACCAACAACACAAACAGGACTAATAAACACAGACAGGACTAACAGCTGCAAAAGCAAAGCTATATAATAAAATTAGTTTAATATAACTATAATAGATAAAAAGTGGTGGACAATAGAAGGAACGCCAATCCGGTTGGGTAAAACCTGAGTAAAACTCACAGGATGGCAGAAAGTTAAAGGCAATGTACATCAGCTGAGCTGATAAATTCTAACATCCACGTGTAGAGGATTCGCAGGGCTTCCAGATCACCGTAAGCTCTCCCGTGTGTCCTGGTTCCTTACACCCGGAAGCGACGTCTCTGGTGTGCTTCTCCAAGTCCTGTGTCAATTCGGGGCCGGTGGTGACGTCAGCGGACGTTACGTCACACGCGGGCGGGACCTTTTGACGATACTGGAAGGGACGGCGATCCCAACTACCCCGCTACTCCTCACCATGTAATGATAGTCTGCATAGATACTACTTCACTTTCAATGTCCTGCAATGTCCAACAGTAGATAAAATAGCCCTACGCGTTTCGTATGCGTACACACACTTCTTCAGGGGTTAAAAAGTAATGTCAGTGATGCCCGGAATTTAAACTCCCGCCCCCAATCTGATTGGTCTGTCAATCATGGCAGCCTTAAAACAATACCTACTTGGCAGTTTGAAAATCACTGAACATTTGATAAGCTTTGCAATTGTATCAACAAAAGACAACAATGACCTAACACATTCACTAAACATAAAAACACATAAAAATATAATACATAGATAAAATGGCATATAAAACATAAAGCAATATAGCATAATAGCAATAGTGGTTATAAACTAGTAAGGAAAATAAACGATCACAGAAATGCTCCTAACTCAAAATCTATATTAAGACCTTTCGGGGAGTGTGTTTGTAACTCATAAATCCAGTATGCCTCACGCATACTGGATCTTTGTAGCCTATTCCCACCTCTTGGGCTAGCTGGAATAGCCTCAATTGCCTGACATTTCAGTCCATTGGGATTTTTGCTATGATGAGTGAGGAAATGGTGGGATACGCTATGAGTAACTAGTCCCTTTTTGATGTTGTATAAGTGTTCATATACTTGCCTTTGGTATGTTCTGCCTGTCCTTCCTACATATTGTAGGCCACAAGGACATTGGAGTAAGTATATGACATAACACGTATGGCAATTAATACATGACCTGATAGGATATTCCTTCTGTGTAACATTTGATTTAAACCTTGCATTACTGCTATATGCACATGTCATACATTTTGACCATTTAAAAAACCTTTATCTTTCTTATCATTGTGCTGTTTCAGATGGTTAAGTGGACAGCTAGGAGCTAAATTAGATTTTAAATTTGTGGCCCTAGTGAATATTACTGTCGGTTTCGCAGGAAGAATTTCTGCCTCCCTTTTTTGTTATACTCTTGTGTTCTGATTGTACCATCAGAAAATCATCTGGACCTAGCTTGCCACTAGGGCCACCCTCACATTAGGGTTTCATATTTATCTCCATTAGCGCTATTCTACATCACCATTTTTTTCTTTTCATCGCCCTTAGTGATGTTACTTGGCTGTTGATGGTTAGAAGGATGGAATATGTTGTTGATAACCTTCCAGAAGTTAGCTGGGTTTGATGTGTTCTGGTGGAGATTTTCAGAGTAATATTGTGCTTTTGCATGCCTTGTTTGCCTTGTGCACATGTTCCACTGGCAACCGTAGTGATTGAGATCCTTGGTAGTGCCAGTTACTTTGTGGCTTTTCCACAAGGCATCCCTGAACTGGTAGAGTGCTATAAGGTCAGTTGTAACCCATGGAAGGTGGGCATCCCGTACCCTTATTCTGCATAGTGGAGCATGGGTATCACAGAGTTTTAAGAACTCGGACTGGAAATAGTCGAGCGCAGAATCAGGGTCAGGAATTAAATCGATTCTGTGCCAAGGGCAGTTGGTAAGGTCAGCCAAAAACTGTTGTGGGTTAAAGTTTCTGAAAGTTCTAGTGAGGAGAACTTTATGGCTTGATTGGGGTGGTTTAATTTTCCTTACACAGTACACTATTGCATGGTCTCTGAAAATGTCAGGAAGGATGCCAGAGGATTGGATTCTGCTGGGATTTGAGGAGAGTATCCAGTCAAGCAAGGAATGGTTGTGCAATTTCAGGTTTGTCCGTGTGGGTTGGGAAATGAGTTGCGATAGGTTAAGCGATTTAATTTGTGTGTGGATTTTGTGGTTTTTAGGGTCAAGCCAATTGAAGTTGAAATCCCCAAGAACTAGCAGCTCACTCTTCTCATTCAGAGAGGAAATAGAGCCAAGAAACTGGGTGATATCAGTCAGAGATTGTAGAGGGGCTTTAGGGGGGCGGTAGATGCCAGCTAGCAAAATGGGCTTAGAAAAGGGGAGGCAGATTCTGCCAACTAGGATTTCAAAAGAGGTTGGGCTTGGGGGGCAATTTAACAGTGTAAATTGTAATGTGTCTACAATATAAAATAACACCCCTCCTCTCTTTGACCTATCTCTCCTAAAAATGGAGTATCCCTGAATGGCAATATGTGCATCAGGGGTTTTAGGGGTTAGCCATGTTTCTGTAAGAACGATGGCCTTTGGTTTATGCACAAGGCACCATGCCCTTAGTTCATCCAGTTTGGGCAGTAGACTCCGGATATTTATATGGGCGACAGATAGCCCTTTTTGGAATTTGAAGGGGGTATTCTCAGGGGTGTGGGACAGAGTTGAAGTGGAAGGGCCTGGGTTAGATTCAATATCACCTGCTAAAGAGAGTAATAGTATGAGTAGAAATTTGAGTAGTTGTTTGCAAGTTGCTACTTTATGATGACTGCCATTTGAGTGTGCAGTGGTTGGTGTGCTGGTTTTCAGAGTTCTCCACCAACATTCAGTAGATAGTGCAAGGCTTTTGAGTAATCCAGGGTGTATGGTGATGTTGGGTGTGGGCCAGGAGGGAGGCGTTTGTAGTGGACAGACAGAATAACATTTCAATGAGGCCATGAGAAAGAACAAAGTGGAGGTAAAAAGCAGGTTCATTATGCCAGAGGTAGGTAATGCTGCATGGAGCTGTTGTGAGCCAAGTGTGTGTGTGCGCAGACTAAACAGCATGAATCATAATGTGATCAGAATAGCTCACCGTTTGTAGCCATGTGCAGTAGGATGCAGTCCCCAGTCACCTGTAGTCAAACTATAGTCTAACTATCTGCTCACTTAAAAGCTCACTTAAAAGCTCACTTAAAAGCTCACTTAAAAGCTCACTTAAAAGCTCACTTAAAAGCTCACTTAAAAGCTCACTTAAAAGCTCACTTAAAATGCCTCACTAAAATGCCAATGCAGGTCCTGCAAATGCAGAAGGGGTATTGGTTTTATACAGCTAAAGCAGTCACATGACCCTCCCCCTCCCCAATAAATCAGCTTGTTCCAGTTTGTCAATTAACAGCACAGAGTTAAGAGGGAAAAAAAATAAACCCCTTTTGATATTTAAACATTCTAACTTATATCAATGCTAAAGGCCGCTGAGTCAATCTTTTAAACAGGACTTGCACATCAGGGACATACTTATATCAATGCTAAAGGCTGCTGAGTCAATCTTTTAAACAGGACTTACACATCAGGGACATACCTGTGAAGAGAATGCAATTAGATCAATGTCATATCAGCTGAGGTTATTGGTCTTGCATGAAGAATGTAAGTATATTAACTATAGTCTAACTATCTTCTCACTTAAAAGCTCACTTTAAATGCCTCACTAAAATGCCAACGCAGGTCCTAGTGGGAAATATGAATTAGCCAATGGGAGAAGCGCCTGCGAGCTGTATCTCCCCCGGCTAACTCATTGCCACCCACTGGGCAGGCTCTGCCTAGTCTAGGAGACTCAAAAGGTGTCCCCACAGGGTGCCTTTTATCTCCAGACCTGGACAATCACCCTTCCTTGCCAACCAAACAGTTTTCTCATCTCTGGACATCCTCTCCTCTTTGAACTACAGACTCTATGCAGACTTGCTGGCACCTTAAGCAGATGCCCTGGCTGACTGCATAGAGCCTTATAATAAATGTATAAAACAGATGAAACAGATTTTAATACATGGGGATCTTGGGAAGACTCATGACTGTAAGGGAAATAGGACTGAGATATCGGGGCTCGAAAACCAGGAGTCTGGGGGACACTGGGCAGCCCCGGTGTAATTCCACCCACGTACCTGCTCGCTGTGTAGAATGAAGGCACTACTGGTATCTCTGGCCACCGAACTCCTGAAACACAAATAATTGTATTCTTACCCAAATATCCCACCTAAAACTTACACACAGAAAGTTTCATGAGTCTGGGCAAAGGGAACATGGAAAGTGGAAAAACAGGGGTCACTTTAACTTTTCATGCTATGATACCTGGCCCTGGCTTATAGTGCTAGGTAGCTGCCAGGGACCTATGGGGCCCAAATGTAACCAGGGGGCTTAACCTTTATTATATAGCTTGGTCACCCTTGCCCATCACAGAGTGTACTGTAGTTATCCCAGGGTGGGTGGTTAGGCCTCCCGGGAGGGTTGCAGGAGGGGTTAACCCCTTAATTACCTTAGCGTTAGTATCCGCTAGGGTATTTAAGGGATTAACCCCTCCCAGAAGGCCTAACCACCTGACCCAGGGCAACTACCCCCTTTAACCACCCCCTCAATACAATGAATCAAACACATTACAATCAAATACAGTACAATCACATACATTACAATCAAAACAAACACTAGCCATTTAATCCATTGATTGCCACTATGGTTTTCTATGCCCTCAAAAGAGGTGCAGATAACCACATTGGCAATCAATGGGCACTATTTTACCTACCCCCAACAACCCCCGACCACCACACACAGTAATGGGCTAAAGCACTATTAGCCAAGATTCTCAAGGAGCCAAGTTCGGTGATAGACATACTATTATATTTAATATTCAAGGACTCCATTTCCACAAGCTCAGTACCCCAAGATTGCCGTAAAGCAGTTGTAGTGACTATATTTAAAAAGGGGACTAGTTCAGAACCCAGGAATTACAGACCTGTAAGCCTGACTTCATTATTGGGGAAGCTACTTGAAGGTTTAGTACGAGATAATATTCAGGAATACCTAATGGAAAACAAAATTATTATTATTAGTCAGCATGGATTTATGAAGGTCAAGTTGTGAGAACTAAACTTATTTGTTTCTTTGAGGTGGTAAGTAGGAATTTTAGACTAAGATAATGCAGTTGATGTGATCTAGTTAGATTTTGCAAAGGCTTTTGATGAGGATCTACACAAGGTTAGTGTACAAATGAAAGGAAAATATAAAAATATGGTTGAAGGATATACAACAGAGAGTTATTGTAAATGGAACTTTTTCAGGTTGGACTAAAGTTGTGAGTGGAGTACCTCAATGATCGGTATGGGGATCCCTGCCTTTTAACTCTTTTATTGATGACCCTGAGTTTGGCACAGTGTCACGTTTGTGCTCGTCACAAACCGGGACTGGACCGTGGGGCTGAGGTGGGGATGGATATACACAGACCTTAGACCATGAAGCCGGGTCCGGAGTGCAGATTCCGTGGTCAAACGTAGCCGGGTCAGGATTGGAGAAGTCAGGGTTAACGATATCCAGGCCGGGGTCAGGGCAGGCGGCAAAGGAGCATAGGTTGAGGTCACAGACCGGGGTCAGCATCAGGAAGAACTTCAGAGTAAGTGCTTCAGCAAAGGAGCAGTCTCCGGACGGAGGAGATCCCAGGACACAGGAAGCTTCAGCAAAGGGGCTTCAGCACAGGAAGGTCCAGATGGGCCAGGCAGAGATGCTAGAGGCTCCAGGACACAGGAAGCTACAGCACAGGGCTTCAGCACAGGAAGGCCAAGATGGCCAAGCAGAGGAGTTGTGGAAAGCACAGTAACATCAAGAAGGATTCTGCTCAGCAACTTCCTGTGGGAAGGGCTGACCCTAAATAACATGGCTAGCGAATGGAAACAGCTGCACAGGAGGCATGCAGCCTGCAGTGATTGCAGGAGTAGGGAGGGGTTTGACTGGAAATTGTATAGCTCTGTAAGGAATGAGTTCAGCCAAACCCAGGGGCGGATTCCTTACAGTACCCCCCCCCCTTCAGGCGAGCACTCCGGGCGAGCAGGGGCAGGATCAGACAGATTTGAGCGACATAGAATTATTTCTGAATTGTCTTGGGCAGGTAGTCGATCTGTGGTCCAGCAGTTCGTTAGTGAATACCAACCTTAAAAGTGAGAATAGTGGTACTGGAAATGATAGAGGCCAATACTCCTGGCCATATGGGGATTGGAGGGCATCAGGTCCGAAGTCTGGGCATCCACAGAGGATGCAGTAGGCACAAAAGAACAAGCAGGGGGAAGCATACCGTGCCCCCAGTGAGAGCACAAGAAGCAGGGACGGGCACCTCAGGTAAAGTAAGGAAGTCCTATAGGAGTGTTTCAGTCTTTGACGATGATAACATGAAATCCAGAGAGAACACATCAGGCACCACACAGGAACCCGCGGGTGTAGAATCTGCTTGAAAGGTGAGAGAACAGATTTTATCTGGTACAGCAGGAAGCAAGGTGAGCGGTAAACATGACTTAGAAACAGAAGTCTAGAGAGAGAAAAACTGTTCTTTGCTGTGAGGGACTTGAAGTCATTATTGGTTACCACAGCAGCTGCAGAATAGTCAGTGAAGGATATATTTGTTCCAGAAATTGATGTATGAGAAGTAGCAGTGGTCACACTAGGTAGAGCACAAGAATCCGAGACAGGTACTGTATACTGGTCTCTGAACTGGGTATTTGTGAAACAGCAAGGGCAAGACTAGGTACTTCAATTGAATCAGAGGACATTGCGCTTATCTCTGAAGTGGGAGCCAGAGGGTTAACAATAGGTATACCAGAACCTGTGGGGGTTTTTATGGCAGGAACCTTAGAAACAGAGGAAGGTTTATCCCAAACTGCATGGGCCCCAGCAATAGGGGTGCTGGTCATGGAAGAATCAGAATGAGGTATTTTTAACCATGTGGGGATATTGGTGAAAGGTCTGCTTGTCACTGAAGTGGGTGTCTGAGAGTCCATAGTAGGAATACCAGATACTATGGGAAACTTTGTGGCAAGGATCTTAGAATCAGTCCAGGAGGCTCCAGCCATTACAGGCACCTCAGAGTTTAAAACAGGAGTTTTAGCATTAGTGATAGGCATATCACATACTACAGGAGAGTCAGAGAAAGGAAAGCCTGCTTTTACATAAGGAGTTTTAGCAGTGGCACAGGTTAACACAGGAAGTGCTGGAGAATCCTTAGATGCAGTGACATGGGACTGAAACCTTGCAAAGGAGTCAGAGATAGGCTGATCTCTGAAGTGGTAATTTGAGAAGCAGCAGAAGGGGAAACAATTGCTGTGGGAGGCTCTAAGGGAAAAGGTTTAGGGTCAAAGGCAGGGATTTCAAATGTCTGAGAAACAGGAGTGGTTTCACTAGGAGCTGCAATAAAGTATTAAAAGTATTAAAGTATTAAAAGTCTCACATACAGATTGCAGATTCAGACACAAGAAAACAAGGTATAATAAAATATATATATATATAAATAATCTGGAAAAAAAAGTGAAGAAAGAGTTACGACAGGATCGTGTTTCAACAAAAAAAAAAAAACAGACGAATTTAGAGAACATTCATTTTCATGCAGAGAAAGGAAACTTGAATCAGAAACAGGGCTAGTGAAAAATTCCTCTTTAGGTTTTTGACACGCAAAATCAGTTTAGTAATTCCAAGGCGACAGGGGTACCCCCAAGGGTTTAGTAACAGGACTAGGAGTGCAGAGGGACTGCCACGTTGCAAAGGGGCTGGCCAGTATTTCAGAAAAAGTCTCAGGGAACCCCGTAGCATGAAGTTTAGCTGGAGCAGGGCGATGAAAGCAATGAATTCAATAACTTGAGCCTTAAGGGGGACACAATGTGCAAGCTCTGCCTTTAAACCTAGGGGTTGAGAACTAACAAGGGTTACAGCAGGCATAACATTAGAGACCGAGAAATCTAAATGTTTATTTATATATATGTATATTGTTTAATTAGTATATAATTTAATAACAACAGGTACAATGACATGGACCATACTAGATCTTGGAACACTGCTCAAACTATATGCCAGATATGATGTCACGGGGTGGTATCTAATTGGGTCTCCAGAAGACCTTTATGTGAATTTGCGCTTAGCAATTAACTAATTAATGCAAAGACCAATCAGCAAGCCTTTTCACCACCTCATTTCTTATTTAAAGGCGGACTGAGCAGTGCCCCAAAATATCCCTAAGGAAGGCGTAGTAGCACCGAAACGCGTAGGATACCTATTTTTAGAATCATTGACTTTGATAAGTGTGCAGGCGCTCACTGAGGTCAAGCTAAGATTCTGTTACCCAGGAACTATAGCCAGAATGGCAGTGTTCAAGAGCGAGGAGTGCATAGAAAATCCTGTATCCCGTATCGGAACACCGGAAGTGCGGAGTAGCGCGTCAGAGTAGAGGACGACGACGCCAACCAGGACACCAGCGGCTGCACCAGAGAAACTCCAGGAGGCACTGCAACACCCCCCGAGTGGGAACACCTGAGGGACAAGCGTAGCAGACGGAGGGACAGCAGCATCATCGGCTCCTGAGACAGCACTTAGCACCGGTGAACTAGAGGGACACTGCATAACTCGACTCAACGAACAGCCCACGCTCACATCTTGATTGAGCAGAGAACACTCACCACTCAAACAGGCAATAGTTTTTGTTTTTTTTATTTTGTTTTGCTTATCATTCATGCATTGAATTATTTATTTATTATTTACTATATATTGTCCAATATAATATCTGTTTTTGCTACAGCGCCCCTGTTTTTTGTGTTTCACTTGAGTTTGAAACTGGAGACATAGAAAGTTCATCTTTTGGCTCTAGGCATGCAACATTGGCTTGGAGGTTCCAGGGGAAGAACTGCGACATAGCGAGAAATTCCTTAAAGTTCCAGTCGAGTATTCGGTCACGTTCAAGGAACTCTTCCCTAGACAGTGCTCTTACTTCAGACAGGGATAGACATTCTAACAGGGTCCGGTTCTCAGACAGGGACCGGTTTACAGACAGGGACTGGTCCAAACCCACCTCAGCATGGTCTGTGGTTGTGGGGCTGAGCATACTGTCACATTTGTGCTCGCAACAAACCGGGACCGGACCATGGGGCTGAGGTGGGGATGGATAACGATATCCAGGCAGGGGTCAGGGAAGGCGGCATAGGATCATAGGTTGAGGTCACAGACCGGGGTCAGCATCAGGAAGAACTTCAGCGTAGGTGCTTCAGCAAAGGAGCGGTCTCCGAACGGAGGAGATCCCAGGACACAGGAAGCTTCAGCACAGGGCTTCAGCACAGGAAAGCCAAGACGGCCAAGCAGAGGAGTTGTGGCAAGCACAGTAACACCAAGAAGGATTATGCTCAGTAACTTCCTGGGGGGAAGGCTGACCCTAAATAGCATGGCTTGCGAATGGAAACAGAGCTGCACAGGAGGCATGCAGCCTGCAGTGATTGCAGGAGCATGGAGGGTTTTGACTGGAAACTGCATAGCTTTGTAAGGGATGGGTTCAGCCAAACCCAGGAGCGGATTCCTTATACACAGAAGAGCAAAGTCTCCATTTTTGGTGATGACTCTAAATTGTCTAAGAAAGTGTAGCCCCCTTTCTCTATGCCTAAGGGAACTACGCGTGTGACTACGCGTGCTACTGTACCTGTTTGCTCACAGGAGGCCTAGGCCTTTGCCTCTGGGAGCCTGGGAGCCTTGCGTGCAGCGCCTCCACCAATGGGGGATCCCAGTGTTGGCGGGATAACCCCTCACAGGAACCATTACACAGAAAAGAATAATACACCACACAATGAATATAACTAAGGGTTACTGTATACACATACTAACACATACAATAACGGCAATAACTGTACCCACAGTATACACTCAATAACCCAACACAGGGTGGTTCCCCCAAAGTACTGAGGGTGCTGTGGCACCAATTCCCCTTGGGTCCTGTCCCAGCAATTCCCACCCAAATTTGAGGTAGTGCTACCCCCTGTGGATGTAGGTGCACGTTGGGTACCTAACAGTACTCCAGTACCCAGGTGCTGCTTGGCATAGTGAGTTGGAGCGGGTCCCACAACACAAATCCCCTCTCTCCTAAGGGGTCAGGATCCTCCTTGATGTGTGAGCTCCAGCCAGAGGGTCTCACAAAATGTCTATGGAGCCTGTAACCTGGTCCCAGACCACAGGGCACCGGTAACTGGTGTAACAGTACTGGTAAGGGGAAGAGTCCCTATCTGGGGCCTTCCCTACAATCCTACTTTGCTAGTTTCTCAGGGCCTGTCTGGGGTTCAGGGGCAGAGTTCTGGCCTAGTCCAGGGGCTACTGGCACCCTGGACGCATCTGTCCTCACTGCCACTCCTGAAAGACTTGCGGGATTTCCGCATGCGGAGGATATTCTGTTCCTCCACTCTTCAGAGCCCTATTGGCTGGTACAGCCCCATGTGTTGTTTCCCTCCCCCCTGGAGGATTCTGAGACATTGTAGTCCCTTGGCTGCATGTGCGGAGCTATCCTAAGATGGCCACCGCCTCCTGCACTGCGCTTGAGCGCCTCGGAAAATGGTTGCTCTCACCTCCTGATCACGCAGAGCTCCGGGAACCACTGAACACCTTCCCCGCACCGGAGGCAGGGTAGGGATACTTGGATACAGAAGTAAAAGCAAGATGGTATTTCTCTCCAGAAGTACTTGAATAGACTGGAGACTTGGCGGGTAAATGGCAAATGAGGTTTAATACAGATAAATGTAAGTTTATGCATATTGGTAAACAAGAATAAACAGATGTTCTGTAAATGAAATGGGGAAAAATTAGGTAAATCCATGATGGAAAAGGATTTTGGAGTACTTGTACTTTTTACAGCAGGTTTAGCAATAGTGTCCAAAGTCTTGCAGTAGCTGCGAAGGCAAATAAGATCTTATCTTACATTAAATGGTCAATGGGTGGAAGGGAAGTAAGCATGATTATGCCACTGTATAAAGCATTGGAAAGACCACATCTTGAGTATGGAGTACAGTTTTGGCCACCACTCCATAAAAAGACACGATGGATCTACAAAAAGTGCAGGGAAGAGCCAACAAATTAATAAAGGGGATGGAAAATCTGATTTATGAGGAAAGGCTAGCTAATTTAGATATGTTTACATAAGAAAAGAGGCATCTAAAAGGGGATATGATAACTATATACAAATGTATTCAGAGGAGCTTTTAAAATAACTTCATCCCAAGGGCAATACAAACAACACAAGGTCATCCATTAAGGTTGAAGGAAAGGAAATTTCACCAGCAACATAGGAAAGGGTTCTTTACAGTAAGGGCAGTAAAAATGTGGAATTCACTACCCACTGAGACTGTGATGACAGATACAATAGATATCTTCAAAAAAAAGGTTTAACATCTTTTTAGAAAGGAAAGGAATATAGGGATATACCAGTAAGTAAACTTGGGAAGGATGTTGATTCTGGGAGAAATCTGATTGTCAATATTTGGAGTCAGGAAGGAATTTATTTCCCCCCTTATGAGACATACAGTATGTGTTTTTTTTACATCCTCATCCACTATAACCATGTAACTACTTCAGTATGTAACTATCCTACACCCCCTCGGTGTTCATGTTGTAAAATACTCGGCAGAATTCAATGACCAGTGTGGTGTGGACATCACCTTACATGAACTTCTAACCTTTCATTTTTCTCAGTAATCTTGCTGGTAATTTCATTCACCAAATCTACAGTGGCACATTTGAAGCCTGGCATGAGCTGCAATTCTTAACCTTCCTGTAAGTATAACCAAGTACTGACTTATTGTTGTAGGATTAAACCACAAGAGAAGTTTTTAAATATATCTCACATCCCACACAGGAAATTGGCACTAAAAATTGGATCTGCATAAATAATTGTGACGCCTTGATAGATGAGATCTGAAGCCAGACACATTGAATATTGATGGGGTTTTTTTTAGAACTCTTATGAGGGATACAGTATTCCAAGCTTTAAGGAAACAAATCAATAGATGTAGTTTGGTGTAAGTGATGGACAATGAAAGAAGGCTTGGGATTGCTCTAATCAAAGGGTTTCATGGGTTTATGACTAACATATTTTCTTTTATATATCCCTTTTATTTTTCCTCTTTTTCTTTTAAGTGGCCGATCTGTGTTTTTGTTGTACGTAAGTCCCCATTGCTGTTAAAGGGGAATTTCGGACGACAATCTCCAGATTGGCTGTTTTGGTGGATATTGCATTATGCCCCTTAATCTTTTATGCTTTGGTAGTAAATGTGATTTCTCTTGATTACGTTTCTTGGCACTTCAAATGGTGACTGTAAGGGATAAGAAAAGGGAGAAAAATGATGCCACCAGTTAAGGGTACATTTATATTAATATCTCTTACAAAACAACGAAACTGAAAACCTCACTATCCGTATCTTAATACTATTTATGACTACTGATGACACTTAATTGTGTAAGGTAGTAAAATCAAATCACGGTGTAATTTCTCTCTTAGATAGACATGAAATTTGGGTAGGTAAATGGCAGATGAGATTTAATACAGATAATACAGATTTAATACAGACATGTGTAAGGTTATACATTTGGGAAACAAGAATAAACAGGCCACTAACTAATTAAATGGTGCAAAATTAGATCAATCCTTTGATGGAGAAGAATTTAGGAGTGCATGTAAACAGCAGGCTTAGCAGTATTGCCCAATTTCTCGGGAACTGGGGTGGTCTCCGAAGCTGAGAATAGAGAGTTGCAGCTTTGGGGGTTAAAATTACAATCATGTAAAAAAAAATAAGGGGGGGGGGTTAGTTATGGTGGATTGCTGCTTTAACCATTTGAGTGCCGGAGTGGTCACGGTACTACAAGTATCAACAGCCCCTGAAACACAGCATGGTCAAATCGCCGTATCCATATTCTGGAAAAGGAAGAGACGTCCTCTGCCGTTGGCGGGTGCACGGGGGAAGCTGGGTTGGCGCGCGCGGGGGAAGCTGGGTTGATGGGCACGGGCTCGCCACGGCGCAACCCCTCCATCCCATTTTTTAAAACTTTTTTCTCTCGAATAAAATGGGCACTGCCGCGCTGGGGGCCCAGGCGGCCGGGCCCCCTGACTCACGGGCCCGGCATTCCAACCCCGGCAGGCACCCCCTGTTGGCGGGCCTGCCGGATACAATCTAACCAGGAAAAACAACCCTTCCTGGGCATGATGTAGCCACTATGTCATGGGGCCCCATGGATCACTGGACCCCATAATATAGTGACTGTCTTGGGGTACTGAAACGGTACTGGTTATGTATTAATCAGACTTGTATTGGATTGTTGATTTTCAGGGTGTTGGGCCATAATCCAGTTGCAGTTTTTAACGATAATGCTCTCTTCAATCTGGCATCGTTGACGTATCTGTAAGTATTGAGATGCTATGTGACATAATTGCATATGATTCAATGTATATATTTTCATTTGGAAATGTCCCGAGTTACATATAGCCAAGTTAAATTCTGTTTTGCATTATTTTTTATTATGCTGTTTGTATAATCTCTCAAGAATGTTTTAATGGAGTTTTATCTTCTATTGGGGAATTTCTTTATAATGTCTGTGTTTTTTGTTTGTTTTTTTAATATACATGTTTGCAATGTTTCAGGGACGTAGGTGCAACAAATATCCCCGTCCCAACCATACAAACCATAATGATGACACCGCCACGTCTAGAAAAACTGTAAGTATGAAGTTAAATATTTCCAGTTTTCAGCAGAACAGTGAAATATCTTATTTATTTACAGCCATTTACCAGAGCCTTTGATTGAAATACCGGCTTCTTTCTTTTTGTAATTCTGCCTTTGTTTGATACTGACATTATTACATAATAATGTTAAATATTTTTTGTACTGACTTCAGTCTTTTGTTTAAAGCCATAGTGAGGAACACACTTCAATTTACAGTACTGTAAATCTAAAGTAAGCCTAATAAAATATAAACACCATCTGATGTTAAACATGATCTGATGGTTTAAATCGAAACAAACCTTTAACAGGTTTTTTTTTTTTTTTAACATTGTGAAGGTTTATTTACGTTTTGCACTAGACATACAGTAAAATCAGTGAAAATATCCATTTATTTGATTGAAAGAAATACCCTTTGAAAACTGGAACCCTTTGACCTGTGAAGCTCATGACCCTGATAAGTGCCTTTTCCATAATTCACATCATCCTGGAAAAAGGCTTGAGTAAAAATCCTCTCCCTATAGAATATATATATATATATAAAAAAATTTAACGAATAAAAAATAATAATAATTATATGTTTACCTTTGTTGCAGTATTTTGCCTTACTCCATCGCATGCTGTCTCTGTCTTGCTAAGACGAGAATTGAACTCCATTGTAATACCGTGAAGTTGCATTGCACCGCCGCCTGTGATATGAACAATCCCCCGTGCCGTAAGTTTCTTTCCTTCTGAAAGCAAGAGATTGCATTTCTTGTATTTTTTTCTCTCACTTATTATTCACTATAATTGTATTTGAAAATAATTGTTCCTTATTATTTGTAATCATGCGTTTCTTCTTATGCAATATCAAATGAAATATCCGAATACAGATCACTTGACAGTTCATTTATTTATTTTAAGACTACTAGTAATACAGCGTTATCTACAGGTACATGCCAAAGTAAAACATAGTATGGACGGAGAACGGTAAAGCATTCTTGATTGCTCGATAGTATCATTGGTTTGTTCATTCTAACGTCTCTACAGTACTCTAAAAAAAAGATACATATAGTAATTCTTAGCTATTAAGTTAACCTATGCATGGCATGTTAGCATTAAACAATAATACAATTAAACAATCCTTGGAAAAATCTGGGCAAAAAGCCTATAACCTTTATGGGTTCCACTTTATACCTAAAATGTACCATAAACAATTCACAATCTTTTTTCATACTATGAAACTAACATTGCAAAATAGAGTCTGTAGAAACAAAATGGATTATAACAAATTAGATGGATTTTGAATGTCATCTTCAGTATTTAGATATACAATATAGTGTGTGTATGCGTTTGTTTGTGTGTGTGTGTGTGTGTGTGTATGTATATATATTGTGATGCCCACACCACGTTGTAGTGTCTTTTAGTCCCAGTTAAAGGCAGGAAACATCGTACTTCTCTTACATGGGGTTTATTTACAGGGATTAAATCATATGCTATAGAATAGAGGAAGTTCCAGGGGAGCGTCGCCGTATGCACATAAAAAGAAAAAAACAGTGGATAGTGTAATATTGTATGTATGGAACTTCCTCTATACTATTGCTGCAAGACTTCTGGAACAGTCTTTTGTCGGGGTCGAGTGATAAGTTGTTTTTGCCTTTATTTCACTGTTATTAATATATTTCACTGTTTATTATTTGAATTTTGTTATCACTGCACTATTTTTTGCATAATATTTTCACTGCTTGTGGTACAGTAGAGCGCCATCTAGTGTTTTTTTCACATTAAATCATATGCTAACAGGCCCACCATCCCTTTAAATCATAACAACACATAAAAATAACACCTTTTCCCTTTTAGGAAAGCTAACTACACCGTAGCTTTCACCCTCACTAACTGCATGGCCAGCTAAGCTGGATCCCAAGTCAAAACATGCCCTGGAATATGCAACAATGTAACACAGTCTCTGCATACAACAATAAAGTGTTTTTGCTTATCTGTCAATCCTTTGGAGCAGACGTCCCTGCTTCAGCACAGCCTTGTCGTCCTTTCTTCCTAAGAAAACTCCCCACATTGAGCCCAGAGAAACTCCTCTGTAGGTCTTCTGTAACTAGCTTCTGCAGCTGGGGAGCACTTATATCCCCCCCTTCTCTGGGGAAAACAGTCTCTCTGTCTGGCAGCTTCCTGTGTCTTTTAAAACACTTCCTCATTCAGTTAATTCAGACCAGGCTGATTAGCTTCAGCTGCTGCTTTTCTCTAGAGAAGTTTAACTGTGTGCTGCAAAAGTCCTAGAGCTGCCCTATTCAGCCCCTAGAGAACAGTGCTGGTATCACATAGCCCTCCCCCCAGCGAAACATTGTCCTGTGAGCGTCCCGTGCATTATTTTCGTGCACCAGCCTCTTTGTCAGAGACATCTGACATCCATCAGATTTTATTTTTCCTTGCCTTCCAGTTGAAGACTTTTTTCTTCGGGGCAAGTAATAGGCCTTCTGGGCCTGCAGACTGGTACCTCACTACCTATTTGTCTTGTGCCAGTTTGAGTTTAAGGTTGAAGCTCCAGTTTTGTTGTGTCCCTTCTTGCAAAGTTTCCTGAGCATCCTGCTGTCTGTAAGCTCTCTCTCTCTCAGGACTCTATGCCACTCTGTGACCTTGATCTGCATATCCTGAATATGCATCTCAGTCTTCTTCCTCTTGTGCTCAGAGTCTCCCTTACTCTGTAGAAGAGCCTTGACCTTGTTGTTCGGCTCATTGCGTTAACTCGATAGTGGCTGTTTGGCCTTCCTTTGTGAAGACAACAATCCCGCTTTAGTGGTGATGGCTTTTGGACCTTTCTCCATCAGCATACCTTCAGTGTTTAGTTCCACACCATTTATCTGCAGTATTTCAACTTGGGCGGGATTCTCATTAACCCCAAGTGCACCCCATGGGGCCTCTCTATTACAGTCAGCAGACTCGTAGGCTTGGGCCTTTCTTTCTTGACTTTTTAACTTACTCCATTGGGAGTGTTGCTGGACAACCTGTGAGGTCTTTCTCGTTTTGCGATCACAGACACACTTCAGTCCCATTCTTGACTGTCTCTTCACAGTGGCTGCCTTCCTAGCAAAAAATCCACTTTGGGTCCCATGGGCACGGCAGTACAACTGGCTTCTTACTGTACTACTACATCGTGACTTGGTCTTCCCATTCCGTGCCTTGTGGAAAGTAGACTGTAGTACTGCAACGGTATTGCAGTCACGCTTCCTGGAGAGCCTCACTTGCTCAGGCGGTTCCAACTTTGTAACCTCGTTTTGCAGTTGAGCAGTGTCCCCAGCTCTCACTTTACCCTTGTCTTCACAGGCATTAGTTTCTGTGGGACACAGATGCTTGGGCTGGGCCTATACCTTTTTCTGTAGTAGGGACACTTGTGGATTACTGTTCTGTGGAGCCTCATTCTGCTTTAAATCTACAGCCATCTTTCCCATGGACTGCTTCTGTGACCCAAGTGTCTGTATTAGGTTTGTAACCTTTTTCTCCAACTTCATCTGAGAAACCTCCTGCTGGGCAGCAGTAGAGTTCAACGTAGTGTCCTGCTCAGTCTTCAGAGTCTTGAGCTCCTCGCCAAGGTCACGCTTTTGTTTCTTTGCCATCTTTCGGCCAGCATGCTCAGACTCCCGCTCCTTCCTCAGGTCTTGCACTCTTCCACTCAGTGCAGCTGCCACTTCAGCTTCTCTGGCATTGAGTCGCGATTCCACATATGTCTGCTGATTCAAAGCTCCAGCTGCAGTCGGGCCCTCACATTGGCCGTGTGGTCCTGCAGCTTGTGGGTATCGGCCATCTCGGTTTCATAATGCAATGTCAGCTAAGCCACCTGACGGACGGACACCTCCTCCCTCTTGTCGAGTTGTATCTAGCGCTCAGCAATCTGCACCTGCAGTTCTTCAGTTTGATCCTCCAAGCCCCCTCTCATGGCCGTCACCTCTTCCCGGTGCTCTCTCTGTGTTTGTATCAGCGCCTCCTTCATCTTTTGGAGTTCTGCAGTTTTTGTTGCTGGCATCACCGCTACTTCTGTTTTCCAGGCCTCTTTTTCCCTGGCATACTAACTCATGGGGATGGAGATGCCTCTCTGCTTCTCCAGCTCTTGCTCCAGTTTCTGGACCTTCTCCTACTCCCTCCCATATAGAGTCACCTGGCATCTAAGCTCCGCCTCCAGTGATGCTCTGGTGCCGCTCATTGTGGCCTTCAGCTCCTCATGCTGCTCTGTGGGGACATACTGGTTACTCAAACGCTCCTGTAGCACTTATACTTTGTGTGAAGCCTGAAAACTTTCCTTCTGTTGCACTCATCGCATCTCCTCAGCATCCGACTGTTTCATCTTGGCCTCTTGCAGACTCACACGCAACTCTTGCAGCTGGCTCTGCAGTTTTTGTTCTGATTGTGTATGCTTCTCCAGGGAGACACGTTCTTTATGCAGCCTTCTTTACTGCACTCTCCAGTTTTCCTGGATCAATTGCTTCTTCACTTTTTCTACTTGGTGAAACTTCTTATCACCTTCACTGATCTGGTCAGTCGTCTGAATTTTTCTGTCTCACACTTGTATTTGCTCTTTTTACCATCTCTAAACGAATCAGGTTCTCTTCCTCAGCATCCTTCAACTCACAGACCTCTGTGCTGAGAGCGTAGACCTCATGGCGTGAGAGTTCCAGCTCTGCTTTGAGCGCGCGAGCCTCTTGCTGAGGAACTTCTAAGGCTTCGGGCATGGTTAGCGCTTAGCTGCTGACCCATGCTGAGCTGCGCTAAGGCAGCGAACTTACCCCCGGCACACTTTAGGGGGCGCTTCCGCATGCTTCCGCAAGCGTGCAGAGGTGGAGGAGACAGCTCAATTTAAGTTTTGGCGCTGAGGGGAGCTGAGGGGCGGTCACATGAGCGGTTCGCCCAATGAGGGCAAACCAGCTCCGTTACATCACTGGCCCGCCCCCAGACACGCCCCTAAGGCCAGGGAAAGCACCCGCTTTCTCTCAGCCTCCGCGCGCCTCCGCAAGGCTGCAGTCTCTATGGACTCAGCCTAACTCTGTGATTAAGTTTTGCACATCTTTCTGGGACATCTCATAGTATAGTTTCCAGTCAGTACTTGTTTTCTCTGATTCGCTCAGTGCTCTGTATATGGCGGTAGCGGTATCTAGACTATTGCACCAGGCGCTCTGGGCTGTAGCTCATGTCGGGTCTGGTGTAGGGACATTGCCATCTGTTGCAAACTCTGCTTTAAGGCAGCAACACTTTCTGCTTGGCACCACTGTAACATAGCAGTATTCTCCTCATGGCTCTGTTGTAACTTCTGTTTTAAGGTAGCAATACTGGGCACACAGTCTTTCTCTTTATCATCATCATACGGCCTGAAGGGACACTGTTTTGCATGGTTATGTACATTACAAACAAACATTTCACGTTTAAAAAAACCCGTCAGAGAAATTTTGACACTCAGCACTTGCTTATGGTGTTATCTTTACACATCACAGCAATTATTTCATACCCGACAGGACTTTACACTCACCAATTGCCAGCTGAAATTTTCACTTTCTTCAGAAAAAAAAGTGTTTTTCTGTGTTTTTTCTGCTTGGTTTCAGCACCTTAACATATCTTCATCTACTGACCTCTGGGTGCTATTGCATCCCCACTTCACACATTCTCTGTGTGTGCTGTAAGCACAACTGGTCATAAACAGTGGAACAGACTTTGCATGCTTTTCACTTCAGCTTGGTGGCCATTTTAAATCCCTGCATTTATTTTCAAACCCACAGTTTCCGCTGCTCAGTGCCTTTTGGACTGCCCGCATTCAACTCCACCAATTGTGATGTCCACACCCCATTGTAGCATCTTTTAGTCCCAGTTAAAGGCAGGAAACGTCGTACTTCTCTTAGATGGGGTTTATTTACAGGGATTAAATCATATGCTAACAGGCCCACCGTTCCTTTAAATCATAACAACACATAAAAATAACACCTATTCCCTTTAGGGAAAGCTAACTACACCATAGCTTTCGCCCTCACTAACTGCATGGCCAGCTAAGCTTGTTCCCAAGCCAAAACATGCCCTGGAATATGCAACAATGTAACACAGTCTCCGCATACAACAATAAAGTGTTTTTGCTTATCTGTCATTCCTTTGGAGCAGATGTTCCTGCTTCAGCACAGCCTTGTTGTCCTTTTTTCAGCCCCACATTGAGCCCAGAGAAACTCCTCTGTAGGTCCTCTGTAACTAGGCTCTGCAGCTGGGGAGCACTTCTATATCCCCCCCCTTCTCTGGGGAAAACAGTGTCTTTTGAAACACTTCCTCATTCAGTTCATTCACACCCGGCTGATTTGCTTCAGCTGCTGCTTTTCTCTAGGGAAGATTAACTCTGTGTGCTGCAAAAGTTCTATAGCTGCCTGTGGCAGGATGGCTGTGGTAAGTGAGGAGACAACACGACTTTTCTGGTGAAATAGTGCTGGTGGATTTATTTGTCCAAAAAGGGTAACTAAAACAATGGGTACTCTGTCCCTTTTAAATGAAATACGTAAACAAAAACCTAACCCCGATCGGGGCACTGACTAAACACAAGTGCAGGCTATCTACCTGGCTGGCTAGCTAACCTTGTCCAGCCCAACAATGTTCAACAATACCAGTTGGCTCCTTACCTGGGAGCTTTATTCCCCCCCTTGGGACAGGATCAATCTGAGCAGCTTGTGTCTGTCTGTCAACACTCCTCTGTCTTCTCTCTGTGCCTCAGAGAGAGACTGCCGCCCCAGAGGCATTTCCTCTTCCTGTTTTAAAGCAGGTGAACTAGTTTAAAATGAATCACCTGTGGACTGCTTAATAAGCGGGGTTAACCCGTCGTCTACTGGAAAGCATGCATACTGCCATCTCCTACTAACATACACAGTCAATGACCCTGTCACACTGCCCTATTCAGCCCCGAGAGGACAGTGATGGTTTCACAATATACAAACTCCTTAGATTCTTTAAGTCAGAAGGGACGGAGACATTGTATCAGAATTATAAGGAATGTAGCAAAAATTGCAAAAGGGCAATCAAATTAGCAAAAATGGATAATGAATAAAGGATTGCAATAGAAAGTAAGATCAACCCTAACGTTCTTTAAGTACCTTAATAACAAAAAAATAAGAAAATATAGGACCCTTTCAGTGTGAGATGGGCAGGCACATTATTGGAGATAAGGAAAAAGCAGAGGTATTAAACAAACTCTTTGCCTCTGTGTTTACCAGGGAAGGATCAATTTCAATAGTAGTGCCGCAGGCGGAAACCACAAACTCCATATTAATGAACAATAGATTAACTGAGGAAGAAGTTCATAAGCGACTTGAAAAAATTAAAATAAATAAGGCACATGGCCGCGATGGCATACATCCAAGAGTTCTCAAGGAGTTAAGTTCAGTAATAGCCAAACCATTATATTTAATATTCAAGGACTCCATTTCAACAGGCTCAGTACCACAAGATTGGTGTAAAGCAGATGTGGTGCCTACATTTAAAAAGGGAGCTAGATCATAACCAGGGAATTACAGACCTGAAAGCCTGACTTCAATAGTAGGGAAACTACTTGAAGGTTTAATACGGGATAATATTCAGGAATACCTCATGGAAAACAAAATTATTAGTAATAGTCAGCATGGATTTATGAAGGATAGATCAGCCAAACTCACCTTATTTGTTTCTTTGAGGAGGTAAGTAGGAATTTAGACCAGGGTAATGCAGTTGATGTGGTCTACTTAGATTTTGCAAAGACTTTTGACATGGTTTCACACAAAAGGTTGGTGTACAAAATAAAGCAAATTGGACTCAATAATAATGTATGCACCTGGATTGAAAACTGGTTGAAGGATAGACAACAGAGGGTTGTCATAAATGGAACTTTTTCAGGTTGGGCTAAAGTTGTGAGTGGAGTACCTCAGGGATCGGTATTGGGACCCCTGGTTTTTAACTTGTTTATTAATGACCTTGAGGTTGGCATCGAGAGCAAAGCCTCTATCTTTGCTGATGATACTAAAATGGTAGTAGAATCCGAGCAGGATGTAATTTCTCTTGAGAAGGACTTGGAGAGACTGGAAACGTGGGCAGCTAAATGGCAGATGAGGTTTAATACAGATAAATGTAAGGTTATGCATTTGGGATTCAAGAATAAACAGGCGACTTACAAATTAAATGGGGATAAATTGGGATAAATTGGGGGAATCCTTGATGGAGAAGGATGTAGGAGTGCTTACAGACAGCAGGCTTAGCAATAGTGCCCAATGTCATGCAGTAGCTGCAAAGGCAAACAAGATCTTATCTTGCATTAAACGGGCAATGGATGGAAGGGAAGTAAACATAATTATGCCCCTTTACAAAGCATTAGTAAGACCACACCTTGAATATGGAGTGCAATTTTGGGCAACACTTAGAAAAGACATTATGGAACTAGAGAGAGTTCAGAGAAGAGTCACCAAATTAATAAAGGGGATGGACAATGTAATTTATGAGGAGAGGCTAGCTATATGATAACTATATACAAATATATTCAGGGACCATACAAGGAGCTTTCAAAATAATTATTCATCCCACGGGCAGTAAAAAGGACTCGAGGCCATCCCTTCAGTTTGGAGGAAAGGAGATTTCACCAGCAACAAATGAACCGTGGTTCACGTTTCAGTCGTGGTAGCCCCAGTGGCTAACGGTCTCTCTACGCCCGGAAATGCCACACTTCTTGCTTCTTAGGGAGAGCGGGCCAGCCTTGCGAAAAGGATTCAGCTGCTTACGGCTGCCCAAGGGACATCAGCCCCACATCCCCAATGTGATAACAGGGAGAATTCCGCTCCCCGAGTGGACCATCACAGTTTATCAAATTCGTTGATGGCATGGACAAAATCGATGGGTACCTGAAGTCATTGTCATCGGTACCGGGTGACAGAACGGGACTGGGTTTTGCGGCTGACACTGTTATTGTCAGGGGCAGCCCTGGAGACCCTCCAGGTTATCCCGTCACCGGGAATCCTACATGCGGCTTGCGTCCTGCATGGCATTTCATGGGACACAGTGGGTGGAGGGCTGTGGGGCCACAAAGTATCACACTTTATTGGACTTGTTTTTCAAGGAACAATTTATGCAGCAATGTCCACCGGGCTTAAGGGGGTTTTGACCACAAACCAAAGACTTATGTGGATTCTGCAAATATGGCTGATGTTGAGGTATCTTTGTAATATTGCAGAGGAATAAATGCTACCTTTTGAATGTGAGAGGAAAATGTGAGAGAGGAATCGAGTATGACCCCTAGGCAGCGTGCTTGTGCTAATGGGTGTATGATAGTACTTCCAACAGTAATGTAGAAGGAGATAGTAGGGCCGGGTTTGAGAGAGAAAATGAGGAGCTCCGTTTTGGACATGTTAAGTTTAATTTAACAGAGGGCCATCCAGGATAATATAGTGGAGAGAAATTCAGAAACTTTGGTCTGTACAGCAGTTCTATGGTCAGGGGTTGAAAAGTAAATTTGTGTGTCATAAGCATAGAGGTTATATTTGAACCCAAGAGATGTGATTAGGTCACTTAGCAAGAGTGTGTCAAGAGAAAAGAGAAGAGGTCACAGGACAGAGTCGTGGGGTAGCCCCACAGAGAGATTAATAGAGGAGGAGGTGTTAGCAAAAGAGACACTGAAATTACAACAGAAGAGGTAAGAGGAGATACAGGATAGAGCTTTGTTACGAATGCCAAAAATATGGAGAATGTGAAGGAAAAGAGGATGGTCCACAGTATAAAATGCTGCAGGGAGGTTGAGTAATATGAAAAGACTTTCACGGTAACTTGTGATAGGATATAATATACACCAATTAACTGGGTTGAATTTAACACAACTTAGATATAGGTAGAACACACAAGATAGTACAAATAACAGACAAGAAATAGCACTTACTTAGGGATTGGGATGATGAAGTAATCAGGAAACAGGATTAGCAATTCATATATCAATCAGGCATCAAGTTGTTGGTAAAATAGAAAACTCTGAGCATAGGACTGACACTGGTTTATATGTAATTCCAGTCCTATACCTTGTCATTGAGTGCAGATCATTGGAGAACAATTATCTGCACCCAAGGGGAACATTAATAGATCATGCCCCCCAGCTAGTTGGCACATGCGTACTTCTGACCTTGGGGGTCTCATTTCTTTAGCCCCACACAAAAGTCAGGGCGCCTACCTGTCTACCAGACCTGGATCTGGTCAGGAAACCCTTTGTCTGTAGGTGTGAATTACAACATTTACAGACCACTCAAGCCCTGCATTTCTCCGCCCTAATGTATACAGCCAGAGTGGCTGAGCCTTTGATCAGGGGGTCTGTTTTAGACAATGAGTCGCCCCTCTGAACATTTACATTTAACAGAGTCAGAAACCTTCGCAGGCTTTTATCCCCGCTTTGAAATACAATATATTTTCCAATATCAATGTATATTAAAATAATCCATTTGGCTGGGCCGAGCGGGCTGAAACTTGCCAGACCCTCATGCCGGAGGTGACTCTCCATGGTGGCCAAGTTTCAGCTCACTGCGACCTACCGAACCGGAGATACAAAAACACAGTTTAAAAACCCTTTTTGAACATGAGGCTTTTTTCCGCCATGCAAGTCAATGGCAGAAACCCAAACTTTGCAATTACTCTGACTCTGTTCTGTTGCCCCGAGAGGGTTGGTATTTGCCATGCAATCGTGCCAGAACTAGGACTACATGGTGGCCGAATCTCAACCCTCTGGGTTGGGCGGAACCGGAGTTATGGGCTCTTGGTTTCTGCTCATTCGGACTTTTTTTTACGCGCTGCTTTTCTCTCTGCCATTGGAGTAAATGGCGCGACCCTCGTGGTGTGCACGACCCTTTATGGGGGGTCCTTAATCCTCGGACCCAGTGGTGGTCGAGTGTGGGGGTTCCTAGGATCTAGGGGCAAAAAGAATTTTATTCCTGGGTGCCCTAGAACCTAAGTTTCCCACGCCAATTGTGTTTGAACTTGAACTAGTGTGATAAAAGCTCTTTTTCAGATATTGTATCCGCTTCTACGGTCTGCGGTTTGGATGGCTGCCAACCCATTCCTGGAGGTCGGCGTCGAGGAATCCCCATTGAAATTAATGGCTCCATTGACTTACAATGGGGAACCGCCGCTCCTCCTCTCGGGTGCCACCTGCTGGTCTTCTATGGAAACGGGCCCAAACCGCCAGATTAGCCATAGGATTGAATGGAGCTGCAATGGCGACCTATGGGAAGCTGCAAAATGGAGCCTGAAAAGGCGGGAACATGGAACAGGGGCTATAATCACTTCCTAACTATTAACCCTTCTCCTCCCGAACGGATCCCAGTGTGAGTGTTGGTGCAGACACTGGAATGGTGACAATACAATATTACAGGGGAATGCACATTTGGATATTGCAGCAAGGCAAAAAACACATTCCTGGACCGCAGTCCAGTTAACCCCTTGCCTCCCAGGTCAGGTCAAGGGGTGGCCATATGGGGTGCAACCCCTTTAATACCGGGCCAGTCCCTCTCTTCCTCTACAATGACCTTTGTTTTTTTCAGCATGGATGTCATTGGTTATTTTAGTGAGGGTTGTTTCAGTGGATGAGTAGTGCAGAAGCCAGATTGTATGGCTGAGAAAATTGCCAGATTGTCTAGGAGAGAAAAGGTGGTGAGAAAATGGAGCAAGCGAGAGAATACAAGATGTTTAAGGAGTTAAGAGGCAAAAGGCAGGAGAGAAATAGGATGATAGTTAGATAGAGAGGTATGGTCAAGCTTGCTGTTTTTCAGTAATGGTATAACTGTTGCGTGTTTGAAGGAGGAGAGAAAGGTACCAGAGTAGGTGGAGGAGTTAAAAATGTATGAAAGCATAGGGATTATAGTAGGTGCAAGAGGTTTTAGGAGATGGGGGGTGTTGCAGGGTACATGCAACTACACACGTGGGTTTCTTGACAAGGCTTATTTATTTAGCCTTAAAAGATATACAGCACACAAAACAAAAATAGCTTTTCATCAGCAACAAACAAAAATAGCTTTTCATCAGCAACAAACGAAAATGGCTTTTTCTTCCGCAAACCAAACAAAACAGTTTCTCTTTAGCAGACAGTCTATAAATCAGGCAGTTACCCTTTTCCTATTCAGGGGACAGACAGTTCACAATTCAACTACCTTGCTACTCAGACCTTGTTACAGGAATCTCTTTAGCAGCTTACTCCTTTCTTCTCAACAGCCAGGCTCCATGTGTCTACAGCCTGGGTTTTAACACACCTTGATTAGGCAGCTGGGATCCAACTAATTGTCCTGAGGTTCCCAGCTGAAGTTAACCTAGTCAGTGCTGCACTGCAGACTATACATAGGTTTTCCAGGCATATAACTGGTGGCTTTTATTTACCCTGTCACATTCCTCCCCTGTTAATGTGTGGCTGGGGCTACGCACGGCTGAAGCCCGACCATCCACCCCTTCTCTAGAAAAGAAGTCAACATTTGCGTTCTCTTTTCCCGGCCTATGCTGAATCTCAAATGAGAAGGGTTGGAGGGCCATATACCACCTAGTCAATCTAGCATTGGAATCCTTCATGCTATTTAACCACTTCAGTGGAGCAGGATCCGTCACCAAAGTAAAATGGACTCTTGCCAGGTAATGCCTCAAAGCCTTGATTGCCCACTTTACTGCAAGGCACTCTTTCTCAATCACTCAGTAGTTTTTTTCCCTTAGGAACAATTTCCTACTCAGGAAAAGGATAGGATGTTCAACTCCCTCAAACTGTTGTGACAACACTGCCCCTAGCCCTATCTCTGATGCATCTGTTTGCACTATAAAAGGGCTGTTGAAGTCTGGGCTTCTAATAGACACCTTTTTATGTCCTCAAAGGCTCTCTGACAATCCCTTGACCACACCACTTGTGTAGGGGCACACTTTTTTGTGAGGTCCGTTAAAGGGGCTGCCACTTCCGAAAATTTGGGGATGAACCGCCTGTTGTACCCTGCTAAACCCAGCAGAGAGCATACCTGCGTTTTTGTTTGGGGGGTCGGAACTTCTTTCAGGGCAGCTACCTTGTCGGCTAGTGGCCTTACTTTTCCACCTCCCACTGCATACCCTAAGTATTTGGTTTCCACTTTACCCAAGGCACATTTCTTAGGGTTGGCTGTCAGCCCTGCCTCTCTTAGAGATTTGAGGACCGCTTTCAGCCTATTTAGATGGGCCCGCCAGTGTTTACTATAAATGACAATGTCATCTAGGTAGGCTGCGGCATAAGTCCTATGGGGCCTCAGTACCTTATCCACGAGTCTCTGAAATGTGGCTGGGGCTCCATGCAGTCCAAATGGCATTGTCACAAACTGGTATAAACCCATGGGAGTGGCAAAGGCTGTTTTGCATTTGGACTTTTCCTCTAAGGGTATTTGCCAGTATCCTTTTGTCAAGTCCAACGTGGATATATATTCCGCGTTACCAAGGGCGTCAATTAATTCGTCCACCCTTGGCATCGGATGTGTGTCAAACTTGGATACCGCATTGACCTTTCGGAGGTCCACACTAAATCTTACCTTCCCATCGGGTTTAGGGACCATAATTAGTGGACTACACCACTCACTGCATGATTCCTCAATCACTCCTAAGTGTAACATTTCTTGTACCTCCTTCTCTACCAGAGCCCTACGACTTTCAGGCAACCTATAAGGATGGGAACGTACTTTCACCCCAGGTGCTGTCTCGATTGCATGGGAAATTAAGTTAGTTTGTCCTGGTAAGTCAGAAAAAACATCCTGGAATTGTGTAATTATTGCTAACAAGTCCCCTTTTTGTTCAGAGGACAACTGTTTACCCATTGGGATTTTATCGTCACTCACGATGTTCTCCCGTGGAGGCTGAGGACCCAAGTCGTTTCCTCCTCCACCGGGTGGATGAATAGAGACCGCTGCATCTTCCAGGGTTTCAGCAAGTTCCCATGGTAAATTTGTTTACCCTTCCTGGACCCTGGTTGAGCGATCTCGTAATCCACATCACCCGTATGGCGGAGTACTTCGAATGGGCCCTGCCATTTGGCCAGGAGTTTACTCTTGCAACTGGGTAACAATAACATCACCTGGTCTCCTGGGTTAAACACTCTCATACGAGCATTCTGATTGTAATGTCTCTCCTGACTGTCCTGGGTTGATCTAAGATTCACCCTGGCAAAATGGCCGACCACATCTAGGCGCTTCCTAAGGTCTAGTACATATTGCAGAGTATTCTTAGAAGGGGATTGCTGTTCCTCCCAGGACTCCTTTAGGAGGTCTAGGATACCCCGGGGTTGGCGGCCATAGAGCAATTCAAATTGAGAGAATCCCGTGGAGGCCTGGGGAACTTCCCGCACTGCAAACAGCAGAAAAGGGAGAAGTTCATCCCAGGCTCTCTTCTCTGAATTTACAAATTTCCTCAGCATCCATTTTAGAGTTCGGTTAAATCTTTCCACCAATCCGTCAGTCTGTGGATGGTAGACCAATGTCCGAACAGACTTGACCTCTAGTAACTTTAAGACATCCTGCATCAGTTTAGCCATGAAATTTGTACCTTGATCTGTCAACAAAACCTGGGGAAGTCCAACCCGTGAAAACAGTTCCAACAACTTGTTGGCTACTTGCTTCGCCGTTGCTGTTCTCAGGGGGAACGCCTCAGGATATCTTGTCACATAATCAACTATTACAAGGATAAACCTGTGTCCTTTCGCAGAAGGTTCAAGAGGTCCTACCAAGTCTACCCCAATCCTCTCAAAGGGAACTGACACCAAGGGTAGAGGAACCAAAGGGGCTGGTTTTTGCCCTTTTGTACTAGTTAGCTGGCACTCCGGACATGCTGCACATAGCTTAGCAATATCACTATGCATCCCTGGCCAATAGAATTTGGATGAAATACAGTCCAATGTTTTATCCCTGCCCAGGTGACCACCCCAAGGGACAGTATGGGCTAGAGTGAACACAGATTTAACAAATGCCTTGGGAACCAATATCTGTCTGGTGACCTCCCCTGTTTGTGTCTGCCTATTCACCCTATATAGGATATCCTTTGATAGCTCAAAATGGGGGAACACTATCACCCCCTGTGCATCTAAAATCTGTTCATCAATTTTCACCACCTTGTCATACTGTCTAGCAAGGACTGGGTCTTCCCTTTGCTTCTGGCGAAAGTCAGGGAGGTACAGGTCTGGTAAATCTCCAGGGCCCATATCCCCCTCCCTTTGGCCATCCCCAGCCATCACTTGTGACCTCTGACTACTAGAATGGTCACCTTGAGACCCAGATTTCTGCAACCAGTCCTGTTTGTCCAAGTGTCTTTGCTTCCAAGTGTTTTGAACCCCGTGTCTACTGGGAAAAAGGTCTGCCGAGAAGGGGAACAGTTTGCCAAGGTTCTCCTGAGCCCTAGAAGGAGGCTCCTTGTGAAAGACTGGGGCCATTAGGTCCGAAAAGAAAGGCCAGTCCCGATCGAGAACAACGGGGGCAGGGAGCCAAGGAGTGACTCCTGCTTCGAGTTAAGCCTGCTGACCTTTTACCTGTAGCCGGATTTTGGCCGTCGGATAGCGTTTTACATCGCCGTGTATACATTCTATGCTCCATGGGGAGTCAAAAGAACACACGTTGGGCGGTAACAGTTCCTGGAGGACCAGAGTTTTCCCAGAGCCCGAATCTACAAGGGCCTGGATGGTTTTTCCCCCAATCAGGGCTGGAAGTAGCCAGGGCTTGTAATTTTCCCCAGTAAAAGCCGAGGCAACGGTTCTGCTGAATAAACAATCCATCAGTGGACAGTCCACATACCGGTGGCCTTGTTCTCCACAGGCGGAACATGGAGAGGGTTCCCTCGCAGGAGGGGGCTGTGGATAGCGCTCCGCTGGACCGGTTACTGGAGACCAGGCATCTGGTGGATCTTGTGGGCGACGTCCTCGGAAGTTCCTCTCATTTTGCGACGAGCCGACATCCGGAAGGAGATGAGGGTCTCTGCGGGGATCAGCATTTGGACTCCGTCCTTGCTGGAACGACTGCTCCTTCCGTTGGACTTGGCGGTTCCGTGACGGGCCGTAGGTTCCCCATTTATCCGACCTCCCTCTTTGGGCATCCGCAAGTGCCGGTGGAGTCGGGTCCAGGACACTCGCCTGCTGCTCTGCCCCAAGGAAGTTCTCCACGAGTTGGACCGCCAAAGCTAGGGTTTCAGCAGCGTGGCGTTTTACCCACGAGCGTGCGGAAGGGGGTATTATTTGTAGAAATTGTTCCAAAACCACCTGCTCCAGAATTGCCTCCTTAGTGCACTCCTCAGGTTGTATCCAGCATGTACACAAGTCCAATAATCGCTGAGCGAGGACCCGGGGTCTCATCTTAGCGGTGTACTTCATGTTCCGGAACTGCTGCCGGTAGGTCTCTGGGGTCAGACCTAAGTGATCCAGTATGGCGGCTTTTACTTGGCGGTAGTCCATTGCCTGATCTGCTGGGAGACCCTGATATGAGGCCTGGGCTTCTCCTATGAGGAGCCGGGCCAAAGAATTTGCCCAGCGATCTGTAGCCCAGCCCTGAGCTTCGGCAACTCTTTCAAAAGTCAGTAAAAAAGCCTCTGGATCTTCGTTCGGAGCCATTTTCCTCAGGAGTATCGGGGGTCTGCTTGCAAGTTCTGGACTGGCAGACCCCTGGAATTGGGTCAGCAGCTTTGCCATTCGCTCCTCCTGTGCTGCCTGCTGCTGGGTTAGGAGCTGGGTTTGCTGCTGCAAAAGTCTTTCATCTCTCTCTGCTTGCAGCCGGGCCTGCTCCTGCATTAACTGTCCCTGCTGTTTGGTCTGCTCGCACAAAAACTCTTAAAAAATTCTTCCATTTTTTTCATTCTTGTGTGTATGTATGGCCCTTTAACTGCAGGGGCCTTTCAAAATCTCACTTCTTGACACCATATGTTGCAGGGTACATGCAACTACACACGTGGGTTTCTTGCCAAGGCTTATTTATTTAGCCTTAAAAGATATACAGCACACAAAACAAAAATAGCTTTTCATCAGCAACAAACAAAAATAGCTTTTCATCAGCAACAAACGAAAATGGCTTTTTCTTCCGCAAACCAAACAAAACAGTTTCTCTTTAGCAGACAGTCTATAAATCAGGCAGTTACCATTTTCCTATTCAGGGGACAGACAGTTCACAATTCAACTACCTTGCTACTCAGACCTTGTTACAGGAATCTCTTTAGCAGCTTACTCCTCTCTTCTCAACAACCAGGCTCCATGTGTCTACAGCCTGGGTTTTAACACACCTTGATTAGGCAGCTGGGATCCAACTAATTATCCTGAGGTTCCCAGCTGAAGTTAACCTAGTCAGTGCTGCACTGCAGACTAGACATAGGTTTTCCAGGCATATAACTGGTGGCTTTTATTTACCCTGTCACAGGGGGGAATGGGGTCAAGAGGGCAGGTGATAGAGGGATAAGAGGAGATCAGCTATGATAGATCCTGCTCTGTGACAGCGGAAAAAGAGTTGGCAGAAAACAGGGGAAGAATTAGGAAGAGGTGTAGGATGGGAGAAGGATACAGAGGGGATGCCCTGATGTATGGATTCCACCTTTTCCTGGAAATAGTCAGCAAAGTCCTAAGGTGAGATGGAGGAAGAAAAACAGGCAGCAGTGGGTGGTTATTGAAGAGGCCCTCAGATGCTCGTCTGGGCGGGGAAATAATCTATTTTGTTGTACCCACTTCATTGTGCATGATCTCTGATGGGTGATCTCTGATGGGTACGTCTCTGTCAAAAAATGTTTCTGGGCTTAAGTAGTGTTCATATGATGAAAATCTCTCTCTATGCTTAGTATGGCCAACTGAATTTTTTAGTGTTCTGACTTGTTTACTGGTGGGGAAGATCCTTGGTTGGTAATACAGATATTTTCAGAGAGCTCTCTCTGAGCTGTACCTTGGGATAGGAGGAGCTGCAGATTTACATCAGCACTCACTACATGTTATTTTTTATTTATTGTTAAATGGGTTTTAAGCAGAGCATCCTCAGAGCTAAACCGTGTTAATTTCAGCTCATGGGACCCCCTGCTTTTCGAGATTATTACCTCAGAAGGGCTGCTGGTAGACACTCTGACTGGGCTAGTGGGGACTAATGTAATGGTGGCTTTGATATCCTACATCTTGAGGGCCAGTAGGAAGACGTGATGTCATCCTTTGCAGCTTCCTATTGGCCCATGTGACGCAGGACATTTAAACTGCAGAGAGATGCCAGCACCCACTTCCGAGGTAAGTGTCTCGGGAAGCAGTACGTCCCCGGAGAGGAAATCTATGCATTTCAGCTCCAAAAAAAACATGCTTTAATCCTGTTTTTTTTTTTTTTTAAAGACACACATGTAATGCTGCTTTAAGCAGTCATCTTGGAATGCATACCTCCCGGAAGTCCCTGATATAGTATCACATTATTAATGTCTCACATCACATTATTTGCTAGCTATTAACTGCCTTGCAATGTTTTTGTGGGGTCTATTTTTAAGAAGCACTCTGCATGTTCTTTGTAGATTACATGCACCCTAATGAGCTGTTTTTCTTTTAATACATAGAAAACAATAAAGTGCTGCCTTTGGAAGAAAATACGTTTAGAAAATCTCTCGAAGCACATCGGAAAAACAGGACTGTGATATTGCACATAGAGCCTGAGGCACCGCTTGGGCAGAGCGAAGAGGAGCAAGAGCTGACAGATTGTGACAAGCTGCGTCGTCCTCTTGTGCAGGTTAACTTCAATGAGGAAGTTCATTTTGTTCGAGGAGAGAAGGATCTATTCCCTGGAAATATGAGCTACGATAAAAAAATGGACCGGCTTAAGACGAACGGATCCAGAAGTTTTCAGATGAAGATGGCAGAAAAAATTGAGATGAACAAGCTGACCATTTTGGACAACTTGTTAGAGATGGGTATTCAAGGAGGCTTTAAGATCCAGCAGAGGAAGCTGAGTGCTGGACAGTCCATGAGGGGAAAGGACACCACCAAATGTGGAGACGGCTGCAAATGGCACACAGAGGAAAGCTCCAGATCAATCAAAGACAGCAAACAAAAGAAGGTAGAAAGTAATGTGGTAGCTTGGGAAGAAATTGAAATGCCTGTCTCTGTACAGAAGGAATCGGTGACCATTTGTCATGGGAAGCAGTGCCAGAGCCGATCACGTGAGAGTACAGTCGACAAAAAACGAAAGAGCAAACATCAGAGGAGAGCCATTGAGAAGGATTCTGTACAGAGGGTTTTAAGGGGTAGTGCTTTTATATCCACGAATAACACTTTTTTAGCAAAAACTACAGCACTGTACGGATCCACAACTGGGGAAACCTTAGAACCACCACATCACCTCCCAACCGCAGATAGTAAAGAAATTGATATGACACCACAAATTCCTGTGACACTGGAAGTCAGGTCAAATGAGGTGATTAAAGGTCGCAGAAGGTCACTGCCATCTTCCCTCCATTACAGCACCTTGTCGGTTCAAGACCAGGGCAACTTGTATGAGATCGAGCTAAACACACAGCTGGAGTCTCTCATCCCCAATAGAGTTGTGCGGGCAATCATCTGTCACATCATTCGAGTCCTGATGCTAGATTGTCTGAAGCCTGATCTCAAGCTCTCATGTGCAGAACTGGTCGCCAGTACGGGACGTCTGATGAAGTTATTTAGCGAGAGAGAACATGGACAAGAAGGTGGAGCCTGGAGGAAATATATGAAGAGTAGCACAACACCGTTGAAGGTGAGCCCCTACTTTTACATGTGGACTCCTAATAAGAAATAGACTTGCCAAAAATTTGAGGTTAGAACATGTCACGGAAGACCAAGCATTTACAACTTTTATACTGGGATCATAACACTGAGCAAAACAAGATGGTAAAATAAATTGTAATTTATTCACTTAAAAAAGGCTAAGCACAATGAAACACAAAATACATTAGAAAGACACACTTACTGGGGGACTGGGGCTGAAAACTAGACTTTCCTAGCTTGAATAGAACATAAAACAAAGTCTTTGGTTGACTGGGACTTGCCCAGAAATGTCCTGAAACGCAAATCGGCATGAAGTTCCTGACGTCACTGCTTGATCTGCTCCAGAGGACTTGAAATAAATTGACCGCGACTTAGCTCCAAACGTCCTGGAACTATTTTCGACTTGAAATCCCAGCCGCGTCTGCTACGTTCAATTCTCAGAACTTTGCCGCAAAAAGTGGGACATAGAAAATTTCTCGACCTGAAATTTCTAAAGCCGGCTCGCTGCTATTTCTCCTTGAGCATCTTTTGGTACATTCAAATTTGCCGCTGCTGTTCTGGCGCTTAGAATCTGCTTTACGAATTGGCTGAGGGATTCTTATTTATTTATTTATTTATAAAATATTTTACCAGGAAGTAATACATTGAGAGTTACCTCTCGTTTTCAAGTATGTCCTGGGCACGGAGTAAAACAAATAATACATGGTTACAAGTACAGTTACATAAATGAACAAGGTATACATTATATACAAGACATTGCGTGCACAGTTAAAGAAAATATATATTATGAGCGTATGAAACAGTTACAGACCAGATTAAAGTGTGAGACAGCTTTAGATTTGAAAGACCTTAAGCTGGTGGTGGATATGAGAGTCTCTGGTAGGTTGTTCCAGTTTTGGGGTGCACGGAAGGAGAAGGAGGAACGTCCGGATATTTTGTTGAGCCTTGGGACCATGAATTGTCTTTTGGAGTCTGATCTCAGGTGATAGGTGCTGCATGTGGTAGGGGTGAGGAGCATGTTCAGGTAGCTGGGTAGCTTGCCCAGAAAGTATTTGAGGGTGAGACAGGAAAGGTGAACTTTGCGCCTAGACTCTAGTGATGACCAATCTAGTTCTTTGAGCATTTCGCAGTGATGTGTGTTGTAGTTGCATTGGAGAACAAAACGACAAATTGAATTGTAGAGGGTGTCAAGTTTGCTAAGGTGGGTTTGAGGAGCCGAGCCACTATAATACTTATAGTATTTCAGAGTTAATTCATGAAATACTACAGCCTATCTGAGCATGGGAGAATTCCTACCAGCCAAACAGAGCACTGCCAGTCTAGTGAAGCCAGGCAAGCGTGGATTCAGAATCTGACAAGGGCATGTGCCAACTTGGCACCTCTGCCACTTAACATGCAGAAGCCACCCGATGAGTTACGCTCCTCAAAGCCTGGGTTGGAGCAAATGGTGGTCCGATAACTTCCAGTCACCCCAGGACGTGAGTACTTGAGCCTAACTCCGGTACCCAAATGGCTTTCACACTTGGCAATCTCTGAGACTTTGATTTCCAGGACCTGAGCAGACTTGATGGCACCCAGCTTGGTAGCCAAATGGTCTCTCGGAACCCTGGACGTGGAAGTCCCAGCTCATATTATCATGCACAAGCATATATACACTTTAAACATACTGTTTAATAAAATATAAACTTTTCCAAGTCTTATAGTTATGGGGAATCCTGCACTTTTTTTCCCTACTAGCCATAGTCTCCACACACTATACCAGACTTAGACTTTAAAACTCCTTGCAACCTTATGTATGGTTGTAGTACCCCCAGAACCCCTATACCGGATACCTGGACATTAAATGGGCATCCCCTCTTATACTAGGGACCCGTTTACCGTTCCAGGGATACCACACATCCCTATGCCCCATTTACCTTTCTGGTCTGTGATGAAGCTGGGAATCCTAGCGGTGAGTCCCGCAAGCATTTTCAAGGGGAGAGTTTGCTGGAGCAATGTGTCTCAATGTATCCGAGAATCCGTCCTAATTCCCGGGTACATTTTTGGGGTATCCAGCAACTCTGGAACCTGGCTAGCTAGTCACATTCTGACAACACTTTCTCCGTAAAACACCCTTGAAACTCATAGCCTAGCAATCTCTGCTCGCTGGCACACATGGAAAGGTACAAACACAAAACATCTTTATTGTCGCACATTTTTACAGAATGCATTGACAATCACTGGGCTCAAGAGCTGCCACTCCTGAACCCCAATACATGGATCAGAGGTGACCAGATGGGCTTAACCTTTATTGTTACCCCCTCACCGTCACAGAACAGCGCACAGAAAATGTAAAACACTGTGATTTAAAAATATTACACGCAAATATATCAACTGGGGTTCACCACAACCTGTGGTCCATATCGTGTGGCTAAGAGTCATATCTGGGAGCTGCAGTATAGCTTATCAGGCTGGGTGTTGATTGGGCTGTGAAGATTTGGGGATGTACTGGTGTGTGACCACTATGCAGCAGGAGCTTGAAGTGATTTAATTTTGCCATACTGTAGTACGCTTTAAAGCAGCAATCCCACAGAAGCCTATGTATTGGTATCTTGCTCCCTCTACATGTCATGCTCCATTTTTTACATTGTTTTCTAATGTTAAACATGATTTTCTTCATCTCTAGAGTCTGAATTTACCATGGTAACCTTGAGACTGCACTGGACTCCGGGAAGAGCTCCATTTTAACCCTCCACTTATTATTTCAATGCTTATATTTCCAGAATGGAGCATCAGATTTTTTTAAAAATTTTATTTACACAGTGTTGGAAAGGTCCAGAAGAGATCCCTTACATTAGATAGAATGCAAATAAAATGGGGAGCAGTGTTGACGGAAACTTAAAAAAAAATAAGGCAGGTTTAGAAAGGGGTTAGTGTGAATGCAAGGCATCAAGAAGTGTACCATAAATGGATATAATATTTGAGTGTAAATCTTTGTGTGAAAATCTAACTTGATGGTATTTATTTTGTCTTTAGGGAAAGTGTCCTGGCTATGGGAACAAACTTCTCCTGGCAATTTCTGTCACTGTTGTCATAATGGTCATTATCCTAGTTATCTGCTTCGTAGAGGTAAGTGGTCCCATGTGTGGTTTTTAATTTGAGGAATCTTACAGAGGCAGAGTTTTAGGGAAGTGGCAGTGCCTTACAATGTAATCAATTCTCATACTGTACAGCACAAGTGTTACAGGTGAGAGCTCCCAATAAATGTAATATTGGACAGTGCATGGATGTTACAGGTGAGAGCTCCTGGAAAAGCTAATATTGTACAGCGTGTGAGTGTAACAGATGAGAACTCCTGATGAAGGTAATATTGTACAGCACGTGAGAGATTCCGGTGAATGTAATATTTTACAGCATGAGTGTTACAGGTGAGAACTGCCGATAATGCACATGATGATTTAGGCATTTGCAGCCTAACTTTCGTTATTAATGTAGATTTGACTCGGCAGTAAGAGGTTTATTTTATATCTGCAAAAGCAACCAGTCGGACATTTCCTGTCGAAATTGACTTAATTTATGAATTTCATCCAAAACGGCCTGATAGAGAATATAGAATTAGTCCCCAAGTACTGTATATTTTTTCTATCACTGTATATTTGTACCCCCAGATTTGTTATCAAAGATCAGCATCACATCCAGATGTTGAAGGGAAAGATTTAGGGTAAGAGATTTGTTAACATTTTTAGATCAGTCATTTTTTCTTCTGAGTTTTTTCCATTTATTTAACTTTTTTTGTATTGACTGTTTCCTAGATTTTTCCAAAAAACTACTCAATCCTTACTTACTGGGAAGAAGCCAGCAGAAGAGAAGCCAGAGGTAACTTCTCTGATTAGTCCCCATAATAATGATGGGTCACATTTAGTAACAAAATATCCTTCTCATTACTTATGCAGGAAGTGTGAAACCATCTAGAAGCTTCCAAACGTGCTGATCCTTAATGAAATGTGGATATGTGTGCATGCTCACACACAGTATTATTGATCTCTATTTCAGTTGCTGCATAAGCTATTATGACAGTGAAACATGAATATACAGGGGGAGAGAAAGAGAGACATGGAGAGGTGGGAGACATATTGGGGGAGGGGGAGAGAAAGAGAGACATGGAGAAGTGGGAGACATATTGGGGGGAGGGGGAGAGAAAGAGAGACATGGAGAGGTGGGAGTCATATTGGGGGAGGGGGAGAGACACTGGGGAAAGGTGAGAGAGACACACTGTAGGAAAGAGAGAAAGACACTGGGGGGAGGTCAGCGAGAAAGACACTGGGGGAAGATGAGAGAGACAATGGGAGGAGGTGAGAGAGGCACTGGGGAAGGTTAGAGAGAGACACTTGGGGAGGTGAGAGAAAGACACTGGAGGAAGGTGAGAGACAGAGACATTGGGGGAGAGTGAGAGAGACACTGCGGGGAGGTGAGAGAGAAAGACACTGGGGGAGGTGAGAGAGAGAGACACTGAGGGGAAGGTCAGAGAGAGACACTGGGGGAAGGTGAGAGAGACACTGGGGGGAAGGTGAGAGAGAGACACTGGGGGAAGGAGAGAGAGAGACACAGGGGGAAGGTGAGAGAGAGAGACACTGTGGGAGGTGAAAGAGAGACACTGGCTGGAGGGAGAGACAATGACTGAAGGGAAAGACACAATGGCTGGAGGGAGAGACACAATGGCTAAACGGAGGGATGAAGATCAGGCAGAGATGGCAGAATTGAGGGGCTTGGGAGGAGGATGAGTTTTGGGGGCTGGGGGTTATTCTTTGGGTCAGGGGGGTCACTTGGGAGTATTGATCAGCAGGGGAGATTCATCAGTACCCCCCTTGTGTTTGGTTATGGGGTCCCTGATCCCTGGGCAACATTTAAAATGGTAATAAATAAATAATACATAAAACTGGTAGGTAGGAGTGGATGACACTGGGGAAAGCAAATGGGTGAAGGAAAAAAGGGAGGGAAAAAAAGGGGGCGTGAGAGGGAAGGGTTGTAGCAAAGAGGTGGATGAATGCTCCCTCAAATGGATTGCCTTAGTGCACCAGAAAAAAACATATTACCAGATGCCAGCAAACAATAAAATTAACAGTGATCCAATACTAGTATACTGCTTGCGTGGATGCCTGCAGCCCGACCGATTTGGCTGAACCAGCTCACGTGCGCTGACGTCGTGATTTTGATTACATCAGGCATGGGGGGGCCCGTGAAATTGCATTGATGAAAAGGTGGGCTCGGCATAAAAAGTTTGTTCACCCCTGGTCTAATGCATGTGCAGACTTATCTCCCTCATTTAAATGGCAGTCCAAACTTAGAATGTAATATTGTACAGCACGAGTGTATAATGGTTATGCTCACCACAAACCTGGACCGGACTGCGGGGATGTGGAAACACCGACCTTAGACCACAAAGACGGATCTGGGTTGCGAATTCCGTGGTCAAACATAGCCGGATAGGACTGGAGAAGGCATGGTAATCGGTAGACAAGCCAGGGTCAGGGCAGGCGGCACAGGAGCGGAGGTCACGGTCACGAGCAGAGGTCATCATCAGGAAAACAAGGTTGAAGTCACTTCAGCGTGGAGTGCAGGAAACTGGAACTACTGCTTCAGCGTAGAAAGCAGGAACTGGAACTACCGCTTCAGCGTAGAGAGCCGGACACTGGAACTGCGCCGCTTTAGCGCGGAGAGCAGGAACCAGGAACTGGGGATCCAGTGCTTCAGCCCAGAACATCACCCCCTACCCGGGTACTGCTGAGAGTGGTGGAGGCCACTGGAAGCAGTAAGATTGCAGAAGGGAAAGCACAGAGGATCCAGTGCTTCAGCATGGAACAGCTCTCCCTAGCTGGGTGCAGCTGAGAGTTGTGAAGGCCACTTGAAGGTCACTGAGAACTGGAACTGCAGACAGGACAAGAAACACTGAGGGCTTCAGTTTACCTGCTTCAGCACGGCGGAGTCTGACAGAAACTAGGAGAAATGGCAAGAAGGCCAAGGCAGCCCAAACAGAGGTGCTGTGGCAAGCACAGTTACTTGAGAAAGTCTATGTTCAGCATCAGGGAAAGGGACAGCACAGTATAAGAAGGGCGGGGAGCCACTCAAAGGACAGGGGTGTGAGGAAATTCCTCCAGTGACGGAGCACAGAGACAGAGCTGCACAAGAGGCATCCAGGCTGCAGTGATTGCAGGAGCAGGGGATACTGATTGCAGGAACAAGGGGGTAGTTGTCTAGAAGCTGCATAGTGTCACCCCTGTATGCCCGCAGACCTGGCAAGACCCAAGTACTGAGGTGGGAACGGTATTACACCACACACCCACAGCAGTGGGAGCAAGCCCGGAGTGTGGTATAGCGTTGCTGGGCCTGTAGAGAGAGTGGTTAATGATACTTGCAACGTCTGTTGGTGTAATCGTAAAAATGGTCGTATCCATGTGCCAATGTCCAGGGGTCCAGAGAGTAGAGTCGTCAGGGTACAAAGCCAGGTCCAAGGATTCCAGAGGTCAGCAAGGTAGAGTTCGTAGCAAGGTTCAAGGGGTACAGAGAGCAGGGTAGTCCAGGACAAGCAGGGGTCAAAGCCAGGGAAATCCAAAGTAACACAGGAGCAGGACACAGCAGGGACGCAGGAGGAGCACAGCATAGGTGAGCACACACAGGGAAACAGGAACTATGCAGAGCGACGATACAGACTCTCTAGAGGGCAGACAGGGATTATAAAGGGAGACACACCAATAGGAGAGAGGGGAGGAGTAGAGAGAGAAGTGGGAGACAACAGGGATAGGTCCGGGAGAGAAGAGGAGGAGACAGTAGCGGCAGTCAGGGGAATGGCCTGAAGGGACAGGTAGGAGGAGTCAGGAGCGTGGCAGGCCTGATAAGAGGAGTGTGTGCGCACGCGCTCTGTAAGCTGAGGGTGCGCGCGCACAGGCTGTGACCGGGAGATGGCATGCAGGCACCGAGAGGAGGAACCAGAAGGGTGACAGGACCCAGATGAGGAGCGTATGCGCGCGCCTTCCACAAGTTGAGGGAGCGCGCGCACAGGCCGCGTCACCAGGTGCATGGAGCGCTGCGCCACGGTTACCCCGATGGAGGAGGGCAGAGGAGCGGACAGAGCCGCCAGGGAAGGTGAGGCACTGGCCGCGGGCATAGCGGTTGTCTGGGAGCGGGAAGCATCAGTGCAGGGGCTCGGGGACCGCGGGGGTGCACGAGACCTGCAGGACATGCGCTGAGGCAGTGGAGCTGGGGGAGAAGATGACGGAACAAGAGAGGAGTGGGAAAGGGTAGAGGGATTGGAAGGAGATGGGACAGAGGGAGAGACAGAAGGGGAAGGAATCCCCTGAACCGTCACAGTATCCCCCCCTTGAGGATCGATCTCCGAGCGATCCAACCAAGGCTTGAGCGGGAACTTTTAGTGGAATTGACGGAGTAGTCTCAGGGCATGGATGTGACGTGCTGGTACCCACAAACGTTCTTCTGGACCATAGCCCCTCAAGTGGACCAGGAACTGGAGTTTGTTTTTGGACCAGCGGCATTCGACGAGTGACTGGACTTCGTACTCCTGTTGTCCTAGGGTGGAGACCGGATTTGGTTTCCGAGAAGGGACAGAAAAATGAGGACTAGGTATAAAGGGTTTAAGAAGGGACGCGTGGAATACGGAAGGAATCTTCATAGTGGGAGGCAGGTCGAGACGGTAAGCCACAGGATTAATCTTCTCCAATATTTTGAATGGCCCTAGGAATCTTGGAGACAGTTTGGGTGATGGTGCTTTAAGCCTTATATTTTTTTGAGGATAAACACACCCGGTAGCCAGGTTTGAAAGAAGGCCCAGTTTGCCGATGACGATCTGCCTTGGTCTTTTGTTTGGCAACCGCAGATTGTAAAGACTTGAGGATCCTTTTCCAAGATTCTTGTAGATTGGCAACATGAGAGTCGGCCGCAGGAACGCCCAAAGGGGAAGGCGAGAGTGGAAGGCTACTGGGGTGGAACCCAAAGTTAATAAAAAAGGGAGACTCCTGAGTAGACACGTTTTTAAGGGAATTTATAGCGAATTCAGCCCATGGCAAAAGGTCTACCCAGTTATCTTTTGAGTCCGATATGAAGCATCGAAGATATTGTTCAAGAGTTTGATTCATCCTTTCTGTTTGACCATTGGTTTGAGGATGGTATCCAGAGGAAAACAAGAGGGAGATACCAAGTCTTTGGGAAAAAGCCCACCAGAATTTCGAGATGACCTGTGATCCACGGTCAGAGACAATAGAAATGGGAACGCCATGTAACCTGAACATTTCTTTGGAGAAGACATCAGCCAAAGTGGCAGAGTTGGGAAGACCCTTGAGGGGAATAAAGTGAGCTTGCTTAGAGAACCTGTCTACTACGACCAGAATGGTGTTCATCCCTTTGGAAATGGGCAGTTCAACAATGAAATCCATCGAAATATGTTTCCAGGGTTGTTCCGGAATGGGGAGAGGCAAGAGAAGACCAGAAGGTTTGTGTCTTACTCTGGGCACATACAGGACAGGCGGTGATAAATTCGAGAATGTCTTGATTCATCTTGGGCCACCAAAAAGTCATTTTAATGAGATCTGCCATCCTTTTGAAGCCTGGATGACGACTGCTCTAGAGGAATGACCCCAAAGTAACACTTTATGGCGAAAGCGTGGAGCTGCGTATAGGCGTCCTTCTGGTACCCTGAACCTGCTGGGCATGTGAGCTTGAGCCTTTTTGATCTCACCCAACACATCGAAGTTGTTAGGGGAAATTATACATTTGGCAGGCAGAATAGGCTCCGTGGTTTCATTGGCTTCGGTTTTGGTGGCGAACTGACGAGAGAGAGCATCCGCTTTGCCATTTTTGGTACCAGGAATATATGAGATGGTGTAGTTAAAGCAGGAAAAGAAGAGTGACCAGCGAGCTTGGCGGGATTCCAGACGACGAGCCCCCTCAATATATAACAATTTTTTGTGGTCAGTGAGAATAGCAACTGGTTCTTTGGAACCCTCCAACAGGTGTCTCCATTCTTGAAGAGCCAGTTTAATGGCCAAAAGTTCACGATTACCAACCTTTCGGAAGATGAAAATTTCCGTGAAAAAAAAACCCACAGGGGTGGAGTATCTCTTGGGGAGAAGACCTCTGGGAAAGGACTGCGCTGGCTCCTACGTCCGAGGCGTCGACCTCCAAAGTGAAGGGTATGGAGGTATCCGGATGACGAAGGATGGGTGCAGAAACGAACGCCTTTTTGAGAACCTCAAAAGCAATAATAGCTTCTGGAGGCCAAGATGAGATATCGGCGCCCTTTTTGGTCAAAGCGGTAATGCGAAGAGCAATAGAAGAATTTTTTTTGATGAATTTCCTGTAATAGTTGGCAAAGCCGAGAAAACGCTGCACAGTGAATTCGGCAGCGGCCAATCGAGAACAGCCTTCAGTTTCTCTGGATCCATGGAGAATCCTTGGCTGGAGATGATATAGCCTAAGAAGGCAGTAGATGCCTGGTGGAACAAACACTTCTCCATCTTGGCATAAAGGTGATTCGAACGGAGTCTGGAAAGCACAAGTTTGGTATGTTGAATGTGTTCCTCCAGATTTTTAGAAAAAATAAGAATGTCGTCTAGGTAGACTATGACAAATGTTCCCAATACATCGCGGAAAATGTCGTTCATGAACTCTAGAAAAATGGCAGGAGCGTTACATAACAAGCTATTCCTAATGTCCAGAACGTGTGTTAAATGCTGTTTTCCACTCGTCCCCCTCCCTTATGCGAATGAGATTATAGGCACCTCTTAAGTCGAGTTTTGAGAAGATTGAGGCCCCCTGGAGATGATCGAACAGTTCTGAGATAAGCGAAAGAGGATACCGGTTCTTCACCGTGATCTTATTGAGACCGCGGAAGTCAATGCACGGCCTAAGTGATCCATCTTCTTCTTCACAAAGAAGAAGCCAGCTCCGGCAGGGGAGGTAGAGTTGCGGATGAATCCCTTCTCCAAATTTTCCTGAATGTAGGAGGTCATAGCCTCAGTCTCCGGGACGGAGAGTGGATATGACTTAGACATCGGCAGGATGGTCCCAGGAATGAGATCGATAGGACAATCGTACGGCCCATGGGGAGGAAGAATCTCCGCTTGTACCTTGTTAAACACATCCAAGTAGTCATGGTACACGGTAGAGGAAAACAAGAAGAACAGGGGGAGCACAGGTTGAGGGATAATATGAATGCTTAAAACACTTTGATTAAATTCAAGGACATGTGATCCTAGACCATTGTTTGTGGTGAAGTGTGGAATAACATAAACACTTACACTTGTGTAAATTCTGTCACATCAAGGTTTCTTTATTTTACTTCTTTATCTTCTGTATCTTTTTGATGCGATCCTTTCTTCTCCTTTGGTCCAAAAGATGGCTTCTCCGATCTTTCTATGAAACTGGCTTGCGGTCTTGCCCTCGGTGCATAAATGGAGTACAAAACAGATTGTAAGGGACAATTCAAATACTGAATGACAATCACTGAAACCGATAGTTTAATAAATCAAATGCAGAAAAGTACTGCAAACACTCACACGGGCAAGTGTGAGTATACTCTTGAGGGAAGTATCTTTAATTGCACCTCTTTGGGGAGCTAACCTATGAGGCCCCTGCTGTTTCCAAAATACATAATGGGAAATAGGTGGTGAGTGAGGGTATAACAAAATTACTCACACGACCACGTGTGAGTACACACTACGATTGGTTTCTCTTCCTCCCTCTTTAGATATCCAATAGCATCGGCTAAGTAGGGATCACTCTGAGTGTGATATTAACACAGTGAATGCAAGATGGAGTAATCGTGATCTTTAATTAAAACTAAAAAAACAATGCACAAAATCACAGTACAAAAATTAAAAAAGCGCTCAGTCAAAGCGAGATGAGAGCTGAAAGAATAGAAAACAGCCAGTCTTTTAAGATAGTTGTGCAGGGTGTTTAGGTGCGCAGCTAACTCTCCGCGTCCGGGTGTTGTGTTGCGCTCCTATTTCCTGCTCCTGACGGTGGCCGAAATGGTTCAAAATACTCGGGGATTGTAGCAACGCGTTTCGCCCTTTCTGGGCTTCCTCAGGCTCTGTAGAAAGGTATTGCAGGGCTCATAGCAATACATAGGCAAGCGCCAGCCAATACAATCCTTTCCCCGAGTGACTCCCATCAAACTTTGTCACGAATCCAATTAAGCTTTTTATATTGGAAAAGCGTAGAATCATAAGCGCACAATTGTTATACTTGTGCGAATTTCAACAAATTGGTTGTCACATTGTCAACTTACTGCTTTGATAGTGGTAACAATAAAGTTTTAGATTAAAAACGTGTATAAAAGAAACTCTGAACGAGGAATCGAGTTTCTAATGTGCTGAATTCTGCTTTAAAAAAATCCCAAAGAGATACATAATCCAAAGTGAAGTGGCATGCTTAAATGTACAAAGAAGATGGTCAGGGCATTAATCTACTGATAACAAATACATGTTATAGTTACAGTTATAGAACATATATAGCTAACTATTACAATTTTATACAAACAACTTAAAATCATAAGAACATTGAAGTCAGGTTATCACAGTTCATAGTCAAATCACTGAAGTATATTTTATATTTTAAAACGATAAAGCATTAAGATAATAAACAATTAAACCTTGTGCAAATGCATACATATTGTGACAAACGGCTTACTCCGGGGCTCCGCCGTCTGTCCGGGACTGTTAGAACACGGTCTTTTAGGGTAGGTTAAATGATGAGACGTCACGTACTGTTCCTTTAAACAGGCTATGCCTGGTTTATTCAGTCCCAGGCACTGAGACTGCCACAGTTTAAACAGAAAACAAAGCCAAACAAAAAGCTGCTCGTCTGAGCGATAACTTAAACTTAGATGTCCCTGACTCAGAGTTGGAAGTGGCTTGTCCACTTCCACCAACAAAATAAGTACCTTTGCAGTCTTTAGACAAACTAACAGAATGAATGAAGCGATTTGGGAAAGAGGCTTTCTCACCCCTCTGCAGTTCAGCAGCCTTCCAGGCTCTTGGGCGGGGCTCAGAGGAAACAGGAAACAGGTCTTATATACCTGAACTCTAATCAGCATGACAGGTGACAGAAAACAGGCAGCAGACAAACTGTGGAATGGAGTGCCTGTACCACGAGGCTGCCCTGTTCAGCTTAGACAGGACAGAAACTGTTCAGTATCCTGGGAGCCCTGTATATGGAGTTTATTACCAACCCCTGGTTTCTGTCACATATCCTCCCCCCCAGCTCAGACCTCGAGGGGTGAGCGACCATGGATATTAGGGAGTGCATCCTTGACAACCCGTCGGCATTGCCATGTTTGTGCCCCGACCTGTGTTCCACAGAAAATTTAAAGGGCTGTAGGCTTAGGAACCACCTGGTCACCCTAGCGTTCTTCTCCCTATTTTGACACATCCAGGTAAGGGGTGCATGATCTGTGACCAATCGGAACTTTCTCCCCAACAGATAATACTTGAGTGTCTCTACAGCCCACTTTATTGCGAGACACTCTTTCTCGACTATGGAGTAATTTTTCTCCTGGGGATTTAGTTTCCTACTTAAATAAAGGATGGGGTGCTCCTCCCCTTGAGACTCCTGGGAGAGTACCGCCCCCAGCCCTACCTCAGATGCGTCGGTTTGGACTACGAACTCTTTGGAGAAGTCAGGTGTGACCAAAACTGGTTGGGCACAGAGAGCTTCTTTCAGGCTTCTAAAGGCCTGTTCGGCTTCGGGGGACCACTTTACCATTAGCGGTCCTCTTGCTTTTGTGAGGTCGGTTAGTGGGGTTGCCTTAGTTGCAAAATTGGGAATAAACCTCCTATAGTAGCCAATTAACCCCAAAAAGGTCCTTACTTGTTTTTTTGTGACTGGCCTTGGCCAATTTTGTATCGCCTCTACTTTGAGTGTTTGTGGTTTGAGTAACCCTCTACCAATAGAATACCCCAGATACTTGGCCTCCTCCAGACCAATAGTGCATTTAGCGGGGTTAGCAGTTAGTCCAGCAGACCGAACTGCGTCGAGCACAGCTTGGACCTTTGGAAGGTGGGACTGCCAATCTTCACTATGGATTACCACATCATCCAGGTAGGCGGCAGCGTACCGAACATGTGGTTTTAAAATTTTATCCATCATTCTTTGGAATGTGGCGGGAGCTCCATGTAAGCCAAAAGGCAGCACCTTATATTGAAAGAGGCCGTCTGGGGTTGAGAAGGCTGTTTTTTCTTTTGCCCTTTCTGTGAGGGGAACCTGCCAGTACCCTTTTGTTAGGTCTAGGGTTGTGAGATATCGGGCTTTGCCCAGTCTCTCTACAAGTTCATCCACCCTGGGCATGAGGAACAATAGTTTGTAATTTCTGCCAGAACCCCAGGCCAATAAAAGCTTCGGAGAACCTTTTCTTTTGTCTTTTCCACCCCTAGGTGTCCCCCCAATGGATGACTATGTGCGAGGTGTAATACTACGTTACGGAATGTCCGTGGTACCAACAATTGTTTAGTTGTAACTGATTTTCTTTTATCAACCCGATATACTAGGTCGTTCTCTACCTCGAAGTAGGGGTAAGCAAGTGACCTATCTGGTTGGCCATGAGTACTATTCTGGTCCCGTATATTTCCCCTTGCTACCGCTAATGTGGGGTCCTCCCACTGGGCCTTCTTAAAACTCCCAGGACTGACCTCTAGGTCAGCGAGGGTCTTATCCTGTACTGGGGTGGTAAGTGCCTGATCAACATCTTGATTTGGGGTATTCCCTACCAAAGTAGTGATGGGGAAGGGAATTTCACAGCACTCCTCCTTTTCCCCCTTCTTATTTGGGCCCTCGTCAACCTCCATTTCTGAAAAAGGGAAAGGATTTGTTTCTTCTAACACTTCGTTATGGTCTGCTATTGAACTCTGGGCGCTATTCTGAGCTGGGGACCACATTTTTAGAAAATGGGGAAAGTCGGTCCCTATTAACACATCATGTGCCAGTTTGGGTACAACACCCACCTTGAAATCTAAAGAACCAAATTCTGTTTCAAAAAAAACATCAACAGTGGAATATTCATGATTATCCCCATGTATACAACAAATTGCCACTCTTTGTGAACTGTTTACCTGTTTCTTCTTAATGGGCAATAGGTATTCGGACACTAGTGTGACCATACTCCCAGAGTCAAGAAGTGCCCGAACCCTCTTACCATTAACCTTTACAAATGCCCACAGATGGTTATTCAAGGGGTCCTCTGGGCTAGGGCCCATACATTGGGACAACAGCGAATAAGGTTCCACGCTGTTGCATTGCATGGGCTCATCATTTAGTGGGCAGATTTTTGCTGTGTGGCCCCTCTCATGACAATTTACACATTTAGGTACATAGTCTGTGTCCCACTTAGAGCCTTTTCCCGGCTCCCCATGTTGGCTATTGCCCTTAGTGTGCGAACCACTGTTGCTGGAGCGGCGTGAAGGTGGTCGCCGCTCTTCAGCGCCCCTTAACCCCGGTACCCTTTTACCGTCTCTGGAAGAGTCCTGGAACCTCGGATAGTGGGGTTGCTCCACGACTGTGGGTTGCGGGTGCTCTTCTGCTGCACTGTACCTTTCTACAAGGGCCACAAGCTCATCCGCATTGTGGGGGTCACTCCGACTGACCCAACGGCGTAAGGCAGAGGGAAGTTTCCTCAAGAACTGGTCCATGACCAACCGTTCCACGATGTGGCTTGCTGAGTTGATCTCGGGTTGTAGCCACTTCCGGGCGAGGTGGATGAGGTCATACATCTGGCTTCGGGTGGCTTTATCCATCGTGAAGGACCATGCGTGAAACCTTTGGGCACGAACAGCCGTGGTTACGCCGAGGCGGGCGAGGATCTCGAACTTCAATTTTGCATAGACGTTAGCTTCGGCTGGCTCTAGATCAAAGTAAGCCTTCTGGGGTTCGCCGCTTAGGAAGGGTGCGATTAGACCAGCCCACTCAGCTTCTGGCCATCCCTCTCTCTGTGCCGTGCGTTCAAACGTGAGAAGATAGGCTTCCACATCATCCGAGGGTCCCATCTTCTGAAGGTAGTGGCTTGCCCTGGTCATTTTCGGAACTGGGGCTGCCTCTGCCAGTGGAAGGTTACTGATAGTCCCCCTCAGGATCTCGAGTTCCTGCTGTAAGCCCTGAGCGAACCGCTTTTGCTCCTCTCTCAGCAGGCGGTTTGTCTCTTGCTGGTTTGCATTAGTCTCTTGCTGGGCTATTAAGAGCTGTCGCTGGGTTTCACTCGCCTGTTGCTGGGCTTCATTCGCGTCTTTCTGGACAGCGACATTGCGTACCAGCGCACTCACCACGTCTTCCATCTTGTTTGGAGAGAGAGAAAAAAAAACCTTTTTTTTTTTTTTTTTTTTTTTTAAAGTTCTTTAACCCCCAGACCTTTCAGTGTTCTGCCCGCATTCTCCACCATATGTGACAAACGGCTTACTCCGGGGCTCCGCCGTCTGTCCGGGACTGTTAGAACACGGTCTTTTAGGGTAGGTTAAATGATGAGACGTCACGTACTGTTCCTTTAAACAGGCTATGCCTGGTTTATTCAGTCCCAGGCACTGAGACTGCCACAGTTTAAACAGAAAACAAAGCCAAACAAAAAGCTGCTCGTCTGAGCGATAACTTAAACTTAGATGTCCCTGACTCAGAGTTGGAAGTGGCTTGTCCACTTCCACCAACAAAATAAGTACCTTTGCAGTCTTTAGACAAACTAACAGAATGAATGAAGCGATTTGGGAAAGAGGCTTTCTCACCCCTCTGCAGTTCAGCAGCCTTCCAGGCTCTTGGGCGGGGCTCAGAGGAAACAGGAAACAGGTCTTATATACCTGAACTCTAATCAGCATGACAGGTGACAGAAAACAGGCAGCAGACAAACTGTGGAATGGAGTGCCTGTACCACGAGGCTGCCCTGTTCAGCTTAGACAGGACAGAAACTGTTCAGTATCCTGGGAGCCCTGTATATGGAGTTTATTACCAACCCCTGGTTTCTGTCACAATATGTATGGTAAATAACCCACACAGTTTATTCTGATAGTTGGGGTCATCTGAAAAAGATCATAGCAAAGAGAATAAAATCAGTATATTTGCAAGCAAAAAATTGTTGATAATATTTCTAATGTTAATATCCAAGAAAATTCAATTCCAATACAATATGATAAAACTTATAAAACTTAAAGACTTTGATTCAAATATTAAGGATAACAGCCTAAAACAAATTCTAGTGTCCCCTATGGTTGCAAGACATACTGGCATCTAAATGAAGGCCCCGAGGTCTATATCTATATTCAGACTTTTCGGGGTTAGAGTCTTCAATTTGTAGATCCAGTATGTCTCGCGTTGGCAAAGTTTCTGGAGTCTATCCCCACCCCTCCAGTGTGGATCTACTCTCTCGATTCCTTTATGGCTCACGCCTTCTGGATTTCCTCCATGGCACAGACTAAAGTGCCTGGATACACTGTGTGAGACCCAGTGATTTAGAATGGCGCTATAACACAGTGATAGTGATCTATAACCATAAATAATATAAGTGGTGAAACTGAAAAAACTCTCAACCTTCCAGGGAATATACACTGATTCCCTCACAGAGCGTAGAAATCCAAGGGGGGAGGAAGGGAGCAGAATCGTCAGAAACACCCAGAAAAAAACATAAACATAAAAAACATAGTGTAATATGTAGATGAATGTAAATCAGAAATCAGGATCAGCTTGGTTCTTATGTGTGTCATCACCTGCCTGCGTATGTTGCCCATGTGCTCCAGCACTCGGACCCTTAATGGTCTTGAAGTGCGGCCCACGTATTGGAGTCCACTGGGGCAAGCAAGCAGATAGACAACATATTCAGTACGGCAATTTATCATTTGTTTTATTTTAAAAACCTTTTTAGTAGTGTTTGAACTAAAAGCTATCTTGTCCCCCTTTGTCACCTGTTTGCATGCCTTACAAATCATGGCATCCAAAAAAAGCCTACCGGGGGGGGTAACCACTGTTTTTCATCCATTGTTTTAGTTTTCCTGAATGTGATAGGTGCTAGTTTGGCTTTAATGCATGGTGCTTTTCTAAATATTACTCTAGGTATATCTGGGATATGTCCTTTTAAAATGGGGTCCTTCTGAACCACATGTCAATGTTTTCTCACGATGTCTCTTACTCTATTTGCGTCCATACTGTACAGTATGTTGTAATAAAAGCTGTGTTAAAACTGGTCCTTTTCTCTTTTGTTTTTGATTTTAATAAATCGCCTCTTGGAATTAATTCTGTTCTCTTTACTGCTGCATTTATAATTTTGGGCTGATAACCTCTTTCCAAAAAATTCCCCTGTAGTGTCAGTGCCTGCTCCTTGAAAGTTTCGATATCTGAACAATTCCTTTTGATCCTCCTAAACTGACCGTAAGGGATATTGTTGAGCCACTTTGGATGGTGGCAGCTTGAGGACAGTAAAAAATTATTGGCATCAGTGGGCTTAAAGAAAGTTTTCGTTTTGATTTCATTTTGTTCTATATAAATCGTCAGGTCTAAAAAGTTAATTGTTTCTTTGCTATGTTCCGACGTTAATTCTAGATTGATCTCATTTTTGTTTATATAGTCAATAAAATCTCCTAATAGCTTCTCACTTCCTTTCCATAGAAACAACACATCATCAATGTAGCGATACCAAGAGACCAGGTTTGCGCCAAAAGGATTATTGGACCAGATGGTATTCTCCTCCCAATTTGCCATAAAAATGTTGGCAAAACTAGGCGCAAACCGGGGCCCCATCGCGGTGCCACAAAGTTGTAAATATATATCGTCATTAAACCAAAAAGCATTATGTCCTAAAATAAAACTAATGCTGTCTAAAATAAAAGTGCACTGTTCCTTTTGGATAAGTGTATCCTTAGACATCACTCTTGATATTGCTTCAATGCCATCTAAATGTTTTATACATGTATAAAGGGATTTGACATCACATGTGGCGAATATGTAATCGTCCTGCCAACTGAACTCCTGTAATAGATTTAGGACCTGAGTGGTGTCTTTTAGGTAAGATTTACCTGCAACTGCATATTTTTGGAGGAAAATGTCTAGATATTCAGATAGATTTTGCGTGAGTGAACCGATACCTGATATTATTGGTCTCCCTGGGGGGGCCTCCAAGCACTTATGTATTTTCGGTAAAAAATAGAAAACCGGTAAGATGGGTTTCTCCTGGCGTATATATCCCCATTCCTTCGTATTAAGTATTCCTAAACTTTTCCCTCTATCAAGGATCACATCCAGTTCTTGTTTAAATTTCTTTGTTGGATCTCCCTTCAATTTTTGATATGTCCTTTCATCCCCCAAAATCCTACCTGCCTCCTGTAAATAATATTCTGTGTCCATCACCACCACACCCCTGCCTTTATCGGCTGGTTTGATGGTGATGGACCTATCTCCCATCAAAATTTTCAGGGCTTCTTTTTCCTCTCTACTGAGATTATCTCTAAACCTTTTCGTATTTTCTGTCAGTTTTTCGAAGTCGCCTGACACTAGTTGGTGATATACCTCCAGGTAATGTCCCTTGCTGCCACTTGGATTGAATTTGGATCTTTCACGTAATTCTGAGTGGACAAATTCATCTGATGTGTTATTCGCTAATGGTGTGTCCTGAATTACTCCCAATAGTTCCCTGCTTTGGGCATCCTAATTATGGAAAAAACGTTTGATTGTAAGCTGTCGTAAATATTTATTTGCATCTAAAAACATACTAAAACCACTTGGTTTTGTAGCTGGTGCAAAGTTTAAGCCTCTAGCTATTAGGTCAACTTGTGTCTTATTGAATGTAACTTTACTAATGTTAAATACTCCTCCTACATTGTTGGCTTTTTTGGGTTGCTTCCTTCTACCCCTTTGTCCTCTCTTTCTCTTTTTTTCCCTTTGTGTCTTTCTTCCGTGCCCTTGTCTGTTAGTATCTCGAACTTGTTCTGTGTGGGTGGGTAATGCGGGGGACTTTGATCTAAAAAAGACACTGCAGTCCCTTGCTTTGTTCTTTCCCATACCGGACTCTTTATTGGGGATCGGCTAGCATATCTCTTTTTCCCCTCCTCTTCCATCCTCTGTCTTGATCTATCTCGTCTATCTCTACGGTCCTCTCTTTCATCCCTCCAGTGATGTTTTTCTCTCCTATCTTCCCTTTCCCTCCTATCTTCCCTTTCATAATTAGGCTTTCTCTCCCAATCCCTAAATCTCTCCTGACTTTGATAATCCCTCCTGTGTTGATAGCTCCTATCACTTGGTTCGTATCTTCTATCCTCCCTTGGGTGATATGGATTACTTTGGTAATAAGGTCTGTAATGGTGGGGTCCCCCCCTATCTTGTGGTCTCTTACCTCTATCTCTCCTATTCATTTCTATGCGTTCCTCCTTTTCTTTCTTGTTTGGTGGTGGGGGAGAAGGAGGAGGGAGGGGATCTCTTACAGTGGTGTCCTGTTTAGTTTTTTTCATATCATTTGAGTGAGTTCTTAATCTCCTTGGAGTATGTGCACTCTCATCCCTACCTCTCTCATGAGTTTTATTCCAACCACTTTTGTCCCATCTTTTGTTCAAACCTTCTTCATAGTCTTCCTTGTCCCTTTTAAATTTTATATTTTTACTGATCTCCAAGTTTTTTTCAAGGGCATCAATCTCATCAGATAGTTTTTTGTTCCTATCTAGAAAAGTTTGATGCTCCATTAGTGGCTCTAATTTAAGTTTGATAATATTGACCTCTTCGTCAATCTTTCCTAAGGAATACTTATGATGTTCGATCAATAGCTTCATTAAATCCCTGCCACATGTGTCCATTATGCTTTCCCACATGACCATATACTCGATTTCTTCTAAGTCGAAGGACGTTTTTTTACTCGTCCTTAAACCCCTCAGAATCCTATTGACTCTTAGATATTCCTCCAGATAGGCCATATCTAGTATCTTCCTTGTCTCTTTTTTAAGGAGTTTGTCTAACTTGTCTAACTTGTCAAACTCTTCACTGATAATTTCTTTCTCATGTCTCTCCTCTGTGTTCTTCATCCTACTTTCCATGTCTTTCCCTCTCTGAAGTCTCTTTTTGAAGATATTGATAATTGTATCTGATGCTTCCATTTCCATAATACCTAGTTATTCTATATGTAATCTGAACTAGAAAAGCTATACACTGGTGAATGTTCTAATAGATGTAAACCTCTAAGATTAGGTGACACCTATAGAGTGGGGTGCTGCCTCAGGTGTTTGGATACTGAGAACGATGGCGATAGAAAATGCCCGGGCGCTACCACGGAATTATATGTATGGGAAAAATAAAAAGTTCGTTTTAGAACAAAACAACCTTATAGGGTATTAGGTTCCCATCTACTTCGAACTCTCTTCCTGTTGCTCAAGACCCCAAAAGGACCTATCCAGGATCCTTAATGGTACAGGAAAACAAGAAGAACAGGGGGAGCACAGGTTGAGGGATAATATGAATGCTTAAAACACTTTGAATAAATTGAAGGACATGTGATCCTAGACCATTGTTTGTGGTGAAGTGTGGAATAACATAAACACTTACACGGCATTGTGTAAATGCTGTCACATCAAGGTTTCTTTATTTTACTTCTTTATCTTCTGTATCTTTTTGATGCGATCCTTTCTTCTCCTTTGGTCCAAAAGATGGCTTTTCCGATCTTTTTATGAAACTGGCTTGCGGTCTTGCCTTCGGTGCATAAATGGAGTACAAAACAGATTGTAAGGGACAATTCAAATACGGTATGACAATCACTGAAACCGATGGTTTAATAAATCAAATGCAGAAAAGTACTGCAAACACTCACACGGGCAAGTGTGAGTATACTCTTGAGGGAAGTATCTTTAATTGCGCCTCTTTGGGGAGCTATCCTATGAGGTCCCTGCTGTTTCCAAAATAAATAATGGGAAATAGGTGGTGAGTGAGGGTATAACAAAATTACTCACACGGCCACGTGTGAGTACACACTACGATTGGTTTCTCTTCCTGTGATGATGAAATAAGGATACCTGGCGCTTTAGAAAACCATTGTGTCCATAAGAAACAAAACCAGTCTTTAAAGAATGTCCCAGAGTCCAAAACTTGAAATGGATGGCTGTGGTTTTTCTTCACTGCTGCTACTTTCCTATTCACCTGGAAATGATAGAAGGGTACACCATTGCGTAGTACTACTAATTACTGATGTTAACCCCTTACATGCAACTTTCCCAATGCAGACTGAGTCCACTTACAGGAGTGTCTCTTTCAGGATACAGTGGAGACAATCTGTGCTTTAATCCCTTTCACGTCCATATGTACCACGAATCCCCCGTGTACTTCCTTAATCTCTTGGAATTTCGTGATTCCCAGAATCACCCGAACTCCACGAACCCCCAGAGAAGGAGAATGAACAATTGTGTAAGGGGATCACAAATGTATTAAAAACGGCTTCAACAAGCCTACCAAACAGGCTAGGACAAGCCTGCAACGCAAGAACAAGTTAAAATACTACTCACATGTACTCACATGAATACATGCGATTAAAAACGACACGAGGATGCCGTCCGCAGCTTGTGTTGAAACTTCTGTGACCGCTCCGGCTGAGATAAGCTCTCTCACTGCTTCACTCCTCCGATTTGGTGTGTCTGAGTCTCCTTCCCCTGCTCGGCTACGTTCCGGTTTGTAACCGACAGGTCAGACAGACTCCTCACCACTGCAGTCACAGCAAGTGCACTGCTGACAGGAATCCTAACTCCTCCCACCCTAACGCGTTTCGTGACGTATGGACGCCACTTTCTCAAAGGAATGAGGAGCTAACCACGATCTCTCGTTATATACCCCCAAGTAGTGATTAACCCTTTGAGTGATGTAGATATATGTATCACATACTGGTGCATTCTTGTCTGCTATAAAACAATGTACATCTGAGGATGCCAACACCCTGGGATTCAGGTGTACATGCTTAGCAAACTTTCACCCAATTGTGGTGACAAACATAGTAAAAACATGTATGAAGTAAAAACAACCTTATAAGTTGCAGGACAATGTAAATAACAAATGCTAATATTAAAAATGTTCATTATAAACAAGTTCATTATAAAAAACATGTTGGATACATATGCAATAAATGTTAACTTTTGAAATGAAACCACGTCAAATTGAAACAACCTTATAGGTTGCAGAGCAATGTGAATAACAAATGTTAGTATTAAATTGTTCATTAAAAAGGAACTAAGTGGAATAAATAAATATTACTCTTTTAAAAATGAAGCCAAGTCAAATTCTATATTCAAACCCTTGGGGGTCAGGGTTTTTAACGTGTAGATCCAAAAACTTTCTTTCTTGGATAGATTGTTTAACCTATCACCACCCCTCCAATTAGGCTTGGGACAATCTATTCCCTTACATATTAAACCTTTGGGATTCTGATTATGTACCAATCTGAAATGGTTGGAGACACTGTGTGTCTCCAAACCTCTTTTAATGTTATATATGTGTTCTGCTAGTCTACATGTCAGTGGTCTTCCCGTTCTTCCCACATATTGAAGTCCACACGGACATTGTAGGAGATATACACAAAACCTGCTTTTGCAGTTAATGAATGAACCAATTTCATATGTTCTGTTCGTAACTGTAGAATGGAACTTATCACATTTTTCACTGGAACTGCAGGCCGTGCACTTTCCACACACAAAGCAACCTTTAAAATCAGATAGCCATGTGATCGGTTTACGTTTTGATCTATCGTTAGGACAACTCGGTGCCAATGAAGCCTTTAGATTATTGGCTTTTTTATATATGATCTGCGGCTGTGGAGGTACACTGGCGACACACTTTATTCGAGCTCGGCTAGTCCCACGAATTCGGGTATACCCGGGTGTATTGAGGTTTGTGACTGTTTTCTGCCCGAGTGCATTGAGGTATTTTCTAGGCAGGGATTGAAGCATTTTATTCCCGCTGGCTGCAATACTGCACAGTATATATATATATACTGCATTACAATTCATGAATTTATGCCATCTGGTAGACACGCGAAGCATTGCAGCCTATTAAATCCTAATCATTATCATTTAACAGATCAGCCGCCCGTCAGCCAGGCATGAACCCAGGCTGGGAAGGCAAACGCAACGGGGCTTGTCAGAGGTGAGGAGCGGCGCATTCCAGGTATCTGCCAGGTACATACTGGGTATTTGCTCGAATAAAGTGTGTCGGTGCAGTAGAAATGATTGTAAAACGGGGTCTCGCTGGAGGATTCCCCAATGTTTCTTGAGTGTTTTTACTATTTCAGGGGCCATGCTATTGTACTTTGTAATGAAAGGTATGAATTCTCCCTCTCTCACTTTTTTAGTTCTCTTACGATTTATGTCCACTAATGATGTTCTATCTACCTGATTGACTTTTTCAATAGCCAATTCTACTTTCTGTTTGTTATAATTCCGTGCCACAAACTTATGCTTTAATTCTCCTACTTGTTCCTCATAGATGTGTTTTTGAGAACAATTTCTTTTTATTCTCAAGGCTTGTCCATGTGGGATGTTATCTATCCATCTCGGGTGATGGTGGCTGGATGCCAAGAGATACGTGTTGGCATCTACCTCTTTAAAATATGTTTTTGTGTGCACTACATTGTTCTCTATATACAAGGTGAGATCTAGAAAATTAATCGACACTGGATCACTATTGAAAATGAATCTAATGTTACAGGAGTTGGCATTTAAATATTCTTGGAACTGGGTTAGTTCTTCTTGTGTACCTCTCCAGACGCACAGCACATCATCGATATATCTTCTCCAGAGTACCAGGTTTGCACCAAACGGGTTATTACTCCAAATCCGTTCCCGTTCCCACATGGCCATGAACAGATTGGCATAGCTCGGTGCAAACCTGGTACCCATTGCGGTGCCGCACGTCTGGAGAAAGAACTCCCCATCGTGACTAAAATAATTGTGTTGGAGAATGTATCGAATACCATTGAGAACAAACTCCATTAGTGCTACACTGACTTTGTTGTCTTGTTCCAATGCCATTTTTATCGCTCTTAGACCTGTTTCATGCTCAATGACGGTATATAGAGACACCACATCACATGTGACCCAAAAAAAGTTGCTATCCCAAATGAGATTTTGACTTAAGTTCAATACATGTGTGGTGTCCCTTAAGTAGGATGGAACTTGTATGACATATTTTTGTAATATGTGGTCTAAGAATTGAGAAAGGTTCGAAGTTAGGGAACCGATCCCTGAAATGATCGGTCTTCCCGGGGGTCTGATGGGATCCTTATGCAGTTTGGGGATGAAGTAAAAAACTGGTATTTTGGGTTTCTCTACCATGAGGAACTCCTGTTCTTTCTTTGTTATCACTTCATCCTCCAATCCTTTATTTATAAAAATTGAAAGTTCTTGTTTGAACTGATCTGTAGGATTTTTTTCCAATTTTTTATATGTGATCTGATCACTAAGGATCCTATTGGATTCTTCCTGATAGTAGCTTGAGTCCATAACTACCAGACCCCCCCTTTGTCAGCTGCTTTAATTACAATATTATTGTTTTCAGCTAGGGTTCTAACTCATCTTTTGTGAGATTATGCTTTTTAATTTTAAAGGAATCCCCTAATGCTTCCAAATCCCCAATGACCATATCTGTGAAGGTATTGATAAAATTACCTTTCATTGCTCTCGGGTAGAATGTGGATTTGTTCTTAAATGGAGTGAGGGGAGGTTTATCATTGGCAATAGGAATTGGACCTGACATGATGGATTCCCTACTGACCGGATCTCTCAAGTAATATTTTTTTAAAGTGAGTCTCCGAATGAACTTCTGGACATCCACATATAATTCAAACATGTTTGCCCCCCGTACAGGTGCGAAATTCAAACCTTTTTCCAGGACATTTGTCTCAATCTTTGTAAGGTTATGTTTACTTAGATTGAACACACTAGTCCTGGCGTTTACCAATTGCGCCCTGGGTTTGATCTTTTTCTTTCTCTTACGTGATCCTCCTCTTTTCCCTCTGAATTGTCTGCCCTTGACCGTTTTCTTTCTACTCTCCTGTTGTCCACCCTTGCTTGTGTATGTTTCACTTCCCTCCATTGTTCTCTGAATGGTTCGTTGTCTCTGCGTCTTTCTAAAAAATGAGGGTGTCCCTGATTTGTTCTACCATTGGATCTATCATTTGATCTATATAATGGAGATCTATCTCGATAGTTCCTAAAAACTTGATTCTCTTCCTCTTCTTTGTACCTATGAGAATCTGTCCTCAACCTATCATTAGTTTGTGATTTATTCTTAAAACTACCCTGTGGTTTATCTGGTTGGGATCGCTGTTTGGATTTCTCTTGGATTTTATCACAATTATTAGAAGTACGGTTAGAATCTTTTTTTTCCTCAATGTTAGTTTTCATTTGATCTTCATCTGAAATGATCTCAATTGTCTCCACATTAGAGACACTTTTATCTCTTTTCCAATTTCTTTGTTTCCCCTCATCGTAGTCTTTTTTATCCCTAATAAACTTCTTTTGTTTATTAAGATTGACTTCTTTACTTAGTTTCTCCATTCTCGAGATAGTTCTTTCCTCTAAAATTTTATATTCACTTAGCTCCATAAAGTGTTCTAATTGATCTCTAATTTTATTAATGTCTTCATCTAAGATCTCAAGGGTGACACTCCTACGTTTAAGTAATAGTGAGATGAGCCCTACTGAGCAGGTGTCTAAGATGTTATTCCCTTCATCTAGAAAGATTTTGTTATATTGGTCGCCAGGTATCCTTATTTCATCATCACAGTTTTGTATGCAGATTTGAGATCATTTGCATTGTGGGAAGCCTTTGGCAGCTTTGGCCTCTTGTCATCACAATTGGTTAGTTTATTGCACATTATTGCACAGGTATTTAACTCACGTGTAGTTTACACTTTATATAGGTTAAGCGCTATAGTTAGGGTTAATTCCTTCTTTTTTCTTAGTTTATTATCTCACACCCACCAGCAGCTAACCTCAGCCCATATGGCTTTATTCACCAATAGAGCACTGTTTGATATGGAATTCCATGGATTCATTGAAGATTCCAATGAAACCATGGATCCAGACACTGAAAATATAGACACACAATTCACCAAATTGGAAAAATTACTCAATCAAGAAGTAAGACAAAAATGGGAAGTTTTCACCCTTAAAAAATATATAGAACACAAGAGAATTCCAAGGGGTCTAAGGGTCCGAAAACCACCCACTAGCAACCAAGATAACAAAATCTTTCTAGATTAATGGAATAACATCTTAGACACCTGCTCAGTAGGGCTCATCTCACTATTACTTAAACGTAGGAGTGTTACCCTTGAGATCTTAGATGAAGACATTAATAAAATTAGAGATCAATTAGAACCCTTTATGGAGCTAAGTGAATATAAAATTTTAGAGGAAAGAACTATCTCGAGAATGGAGAAACTAAGTAAAGAAGTCAAACTTAATAAACAAAAGAAGTTTATTAGGGATAAAAAAGACTACGATGAGGGGAAACAAAGAAATTGGAAAAGAGATAAAAGTGTCTCTAATGTGGAGACAATTGAGATCATTCCAGATGAAGATCAAATGAAAACTAACATTGAGGAAAAAAAAGATTCTAACCGTACTTTTAATAATAGTGATAAAATCCAAGAGAAATCCAAACAGCGATCCCAACCAGATAAACCACAGGGTAGTTTTAAGAATAAATCACAAACTAATGATAGGTTAGGACAGATTCTCATAGGTACAAAGAAGAGGAAGAGAATCAAGTTTTTAGGAACTATCGAGATAGATCTCCATTATATAGATCAAATGATAGATCCAATGGTAGAACAAATCAGGGACACCCTCATTTTTTTATAAAGACGCAGAGACAACGAACCATTCCGAGAACACTGGAGGGAAGTGAAACATACACAAGCAAGGGTGGACAACAGGAGAGTAGAAAGAAAACGGTCAAGGGCAGACAATTCAGAGGGAAAAGAGGAGGATCACGTAAGAGAAAGAAAAAGATCAAACCCAGGGCGCAATTGGTAAACGCCAGGACCAGTGTGTTCAATCGAAGTAAACATAACCTTACAAAGATTGAGACAAATGTCCTGGAAAAAGGTTTGAATTTCGCACCTGTACGGGGGCCAAACATGTTTGAATTATATTTGGATGTCCAGAAGTTCATTCGGAGACTCACTTTAAAAAAATATTACTTGAGAGATCCGGGAAGTAGGGAATCCATCATGTCAGGTCCAATTCCTATTGCCAATGATAAACCTCCCCTCACTCCATTTAAGAACAAATCCACATTCTACCCGAGAGCAATGAAAGGTAATTTTATCAATACCTTCACAGATATGGTCATTGGGGATTTGGAAACATTAGGGGATTCCTTCAAAATTAAAAAGCATAATCTCACAAAAGATGAGAAAGAAACAGTTAGAACCCTAGCTGAAAACAATAATATTGTAATTAAAGCAGCTGACAAAGGGGGGGTCTGGTAGTTATGGACTCAAGCTACTATCAGGAAGAATCCAATAGGATCCTTAGTGATCAGATCACATATAAAAAATTGGAAAAAAATCCTACAGATCAGTTCAAACAAGAACTTTCAATTTTTATAAATAAAGGATTGGAGGATGAAGTGATAACAAAGAAAGAACAGGAGTTCCTCATGGTAGAGGAACCCAAAATACCAGTTTTTTACTTCATCCCCAAACTGCATAAGGATCCCATCAGACCCCCGGGAAGACCGATCATTTCAGGGATCGGTTCCCTAACTTCGAACCTTTCTCAATTCTTAGACCACATATTACAAAAATATGTCGTACAAGTTCCATCCTACTTAAGGGACACCACACATGTATTGAACTTAAGTCAAAATCTCATTTGGGATAGCAACTTTTTTTGGGTCACATGTGATGTGGTGTCTCTATATACCGTCATTGAGCATGAAACAGGTCTGAGAGCGATAAAAATGGCATTGGAACAAGACAACGAAGTCAGTGTAGCACTAATGGAGTTTGTTCTCAATGGTATTCGATACATTCTCCAACACAATTATTTTAGTCACGATGGGGAGTTCTTTCTCCAGACGTGCGGCACCGCAATGGGTACCAGGTTTGCACCGAGCTATGCCAATCTGTTCATGGCCATGTGGGAACGGGAACGGATTTGGAGTAATAACCTGTTTGGTGCAAACCTGGTACTCTGGAGAAGATATATCGATGATGTGCTGTGCGTCTGGAGAGGTACACAAGAAGAACTAACCCAGTTCCAAGAATATTTTAACGCCAACTCCTGTAACATTAGATTCACTTTCAATAGTGATCCAGTGTCGATTAATTTTCTAGATCTCACCTTGTATATAGAGAACAATGTAGTGCACACAAAAACATATTTTAATGAACAATTTAATACTAACATTTGTTATTCACATTGCTCTGCAACCTATAAGGTTGTTTCAATTTGACTTGGTTTCATTTCAAAAGAGTAACATTTATTGCATATGTATCCAACATGTTTTTTTATAATGAACTTGTTTATAATGAACATTTTCAATATTAGCATTTGTTATTTACATTGTCCTGCAACTTATAAGGTTGTTTTTACTTCATACATGTTTTTACTATGTTTGTCACCACAATTGGGTGAAAGTTTGTTAAGCATATACACCTGAATCCCAGGGTGTTGGCATCCTCAGATGTACATTGTTTTATAGCAGACAAGAATGCACCAGTATGTGATACATATATCTATATCTATATCACTCAAAGGGTTAATCACTACTTGGGGGTATATAACGAGAGATCGTGGTTAGCTCCTCATTCCTTTGAGAAAGTGGCGTCCCTACGTCACGAAACGCGTTAGGGTGGGAGGAGCTAGGATTCCTGTCAGCAGTGCACTTGCTGTGACTGCAGTGGTGAGGAGTCTGTCTGACCTGTCGGTTACAAACCGGAACGTAGCCGAGCAGGGGAAGGAGACTCAGACACACCAAACCGGAGGAGTGAAGCAGTGAGAGAGCTTATCTCAGCTGGAGCAGTCACAGAAGTTTCAACACAAGCTGCGGACGGCATCCTCGTGTCATTTTTAATCGCATGTATTCATGTGAGTACATGTGAGTAGTATTTTAACTTGTTCTTGCGTTGCAGGCTTGTCCTAGCCTGTTTGGTAGGCTTGTTGAAGCCGTTTTTAATAAATTTGTGATCCCCTTACACAATTGTTCATTCTCCTTCTCTGGGGGGTCGTGGAGTTCGGGTGATTCTGGGAATCACGAAATTCCAAGAGATTAAGGAAATACACGGGGGATTCGTGGTACATATGGACGTGAAAGGGATTAAAGCACAGATTGTCTCCACTGTATCCTGAAAGAGACACTCCTGTAAGTGGACTCAGTCTGCACTGGGAAATTTGCATGTAAGGGGTTAACATCAGTAATTAGTAGTACTGCGCAATGGTGTACCCTTCTATCATTTCCAGGTGAATAGGAAAGTAGCAGCAGTGAGGAAAAACCACAGCCATACATTTCAAGTTTTGGACTCTGGGACATTCTTTAAAGACTGGTTTTGTTTCTTATGGACACAATGTTTTTCAAAAGCGCCAGGTATCCTTATTTCATCATCACAGTTTTGTATACGGATTTGAGATAATTTGCATTGTGGGAAGCCTTTGGCAGCTTTGGCCTCTTGTCATCACAATTGGTTAGTTTATTGCACATTATTGCACAGGTATTTAATTCACGTGTAGTTTACACTTTATATAGGTTAAGCGCTATAGTTAGGGTTAATTCCTTCTTTTTTCTTGGTTTCTCTTCCTCCCTCTTTAGATATCCAATAGCATCGGCTAAGTAGGGATCACTCGGAGTGTTATATTAACACAGTGAATCCAAGATGGAGTAATCGTGATCTTTAATAAAAACTAAAAAAAATGCACAAAATCACAGTACAAAATTTAAAAAAGCGCTCAGTCAAAGCGACATGAGAGCTGAAAGAATAGAAAGCAGCCAGTCTTTTAGGATAGTTGTGCAGGGTGTTTAGGTGCGCAGCTAACTCTCCGCGTCCGGGTGTTGTGTTGCGCTCCTGACGGTGGCCGAAATGGTTCAAAATACTTTGGGATTGTAGCAACGCGTTTCGCCCTTTCTGGGCTTCCTCAGGCTCCGTAGAAAGGTATTGCAGGGCTCATAGCAATATATAGGCAAGCGCCAGCCAATCCAATCCTTTCCCAGAGTGACTCCCATCAAACTTTGTCACGAATCCAATTAACCTTTTTATATTGGAAAAGCTTAGAATGATAAGCGCACAATTGTTATACTTGTGCGAATTTCAACAAATTGGTTGTCACATTGTCAACTTACTGCTTTGATAGTAGTAACAATAAAGTCTTAGAATAAAACCGTGTATAAAAGAAACTCTGAACAAGGAATCGAGTTCTGAATGGATTGAATAGTCCTCAGAATTGATTCCAGGTGGTTTCTGTAATCACATAAGAACAAAGACACACCAATTGCGCAGTATATTAGACCACAAAGTCCTAACCAAAAACGGGAAAATCCCAACTTACAAAATATACTCTTGTTGGTTCAGGGGAGAGAATCTGTTACAGGCCCCTTCTCCACCTCGATATCCACGGACCCCACGTGGTAAACAGGATGATCCTCCTTATACTGGATGGCGCCCTCGCGGGAGCAGCATAAACCGCAAAAGCCAATCTACAAAGAAAATAAAAACCTTTTAGAACTTTTGTTGGTGTATCCATATGCCAGGACTGTCTTTGGAGTATGGTATTGTGGGCATCAACCCATTAGCGCCGGGGACACTGCTTTTGTATATGTATTTTGTTTAGTAGATTTGGAACCGTCTATTGTTTGTCGTCCCCTTGGCTGCTGATTTTTTGCACTTACACAGAAATTGTTTTAGTGTATTCACCATTTTTTCACACATTATTTGTTGGATCGAGCGCTGATATAGGGTGTTTTTAGTTAGTTAGTTGTTGTTCATTACAATCCCCGAGTACTTTGAACCATTTCGGCCACCGTCAGGAGCAGGAGATAGGAGCGCAACACAACACCCGGACACGGAGAGTTAGCTGTGCACCTAAACACCCTGCACAACTATCCTAAAAGACTGGCTGCTTTCTATTCTTTCAGCTCTCATGTCGCTTTGACTGAGCGCTTTTTAAAAATTTGTACTGTGATTTTGTGCATTGTTTTTTTAGTTTTTATTAAAGATCACGATTACTCCATCTTGGATTCACTGTGTTAATATCACACTCAGAGTGATCCCTACTTAGCCGATGCTATTGGATATCTAAAGAGGGAGGAAGAGAAACCAATCGTAGTGTGTACTCACACGTGGCCGTGTGAGTAATTTTGTTATACCCTCACTCACCACCTATTTCCCATTATTTATTTTGGAAACAGCAGGGGCCTCATAGGATAGCTCCCCAAAGAGGCGCAATGAAAGATACTTCCCTCAAGAGTATACTCACACTTGCCCATGTGAGTGTTTGCAGTACTTAAACCATCGGTTTCAGTGATTGTCATACCGTATTTGAATTGTCCCTTACAATCTGTTTTGTACTTCATTTATGCACCGAGGGCAAAACCGCAAGCCAGTTTCATAGAAAGATCAGAGAAGCCATCTTTTGGACCAAAGGAGAAGAAAGGATCGCATCAAAAAGATACAGAAGATAAAGTAGTAAAGTAAAGAAACCTTGATGTGACAGCATTTACACAAGGCCGTGTAAGTGTTTATGTTATTCCACACTTCACCACAAACAATGGTCTAGGATCACATGTCCTTGAATTTAATCAAAGTGTTTTAAGCATTCATATTATCCCTCAACCTGTGCTCCCCCTGTTCTTCTTGTTTTCCTGTTCCATTAAGGATCCTGGATAGGTCCTTTTGGGGCCTTGAGCCGCAGGAAGAGAGTTCGAAGTAGATGGGAACCTTATATACCCTATAAGGTTGTTTTGTTCTAAAAAGAACTTTTTATTTTTCCCATACATATAATTCCGTGGTAGCGCCCGGGCATTTTCTATCGCCATCGTTCTCAGTATCCAAACACCTGAGGCAGCACCCCACTCTATAGGTGTCACCTAATCTTAGAGGTTTACACCTATTAGAACATTCACCAGTGTATAGCTTTTCTAGTTCAGATTACATATAGAATAACTAGGTATTATGGAAATGGAAGCATCAGATACAATTATCAATATCTTCGAAAAGAGACTTCAGAGAGGGAAAGACATGGAAAGTAGGATGAAGAACACAGAGGAGAGAGATGAGAAAGAAATTATCAGTGAAGAGTTTGACAAGTTAGACAAACTCCTTAAAAAAGAGACACGGAAGATACTAGATATGGCCTATCTGGAGGAATATCTAAGAGTCAATAGGATTCCAAGGGGTTTAAGGACGAGTAAAAAAACGTCCTTCGACTTAGAAGAAATCGAGTATACGGTCATGTGGGAAAGCATACTGGACACATGTGGCAGGGATTTAATGAAGCTATTGATCGAACATCATAAGTATTCCTTAGGAAAGATTGACGAAGAGGTCAATATTATCAAACTTAAATTAGAGCCACTAATGGAGCATCAAACTTTTCTAGATAGGAACAAAAAACTATCCGATGAGATCGATGTCCTTGAAAAAAACTTGGAGATCAGTAAAAATATAAAATTTAAAAGGGACAAGGAAGACTATGAAGAAGGTTTGAACAAAAGATGGGACAAAAGTGGTTGGAATAAAACTCAAGAGAGAGGTAGGGATGAGAGTGCACATACTCCAAGGAGATTAAGAACTCACTCAAATGATATGAAAAAAACTAAACAGGACACCACTGTAAGAGATCCCCTCCCTCCTCCTCCTCCCCCACCACCAAACAAGAAAGAAAAGGAGGAACGCATAGAAATGAATAGGAGAGATAGAGATAAGAGACCACAAGATAGGGGGGGACCTCACAATTACAGACCTTATTACCAAAGTAATCTATATCACCCAAGGGAGGATAGAAGATACGAACCAAGTGATAGGAGCTATCAACACAGGAGGGATTATCAAAGTCAGGAGAGATTTAGGGATTGGGAGAGAAAGCCTAATTATGAAAGGGAAGATAGGAGGGAAAGGGAAGATAGGAGAGAAAAACATCACTGGAGGGATGAAAAAGAGGACCGTAGAGATAGACGAGATAGATCAAGACAGAGGATGGAAGAGGAGGGGAAAAAGAGATATGCTAGCCGATCCCCAATGAAGAGTCCGGTATGGTAAAGAACAAAGCAAGGGACTGCTGTGTCTTTTTAGATCAAAGTCCCCCGCATTACCCACCCACACAGAACAAGTTCGAGATACTAACAGACAAGGGCACGGAAGAAAGACACAAAGGGAAAAAAAGAGAAAGAGAGGACAAAGAGGTAAAAGGAAGCAACCCAAAAAAGCCAACAAAGTAGGAGGAGTATTTAACATTAGTAAAGTTACACTCAATAAGACACAAGTTGACCTAATAGCTAGAGGCTTAAACTTTGCACCAGCTACAAAACCAAGCGCTTTTAGTATGTTTTTAGATGCAAATAAATTTTTACGACAGCTTACAATCAAACGTTTTTTCCTTAATAAGGATGCCCAAAGCAGGGAACTATTGGGAGTAATTCAGGACACACCATTAGCGAATAACACATCAGATGAATTTGTCCACTCAGAATTACGGGAAAGATCCAAATTCAATCCAAGTGGCAGCAAGGGACATTACCTGGAGGTATATCACCAACTAGTGTCAGACGACTTCGAAAAACTGACAGAAAATACGAAAAGGTTTAGAGATAATCTCAGTAGAGAGGAAAAAGAAGCCCTGAAAATTTTGATGGGAGATAGGTCCATCACCATCAAACCAGCCGATAAAGGCAGGGGTGTGGTGGTGATGGACACAGAATATTATTTACAGGAGGCAGGTAGGATTTTGGGGGATGAAAGGACATATCAAAAATTGAAGGGAGATCCAACAAAGAAATTTAAACAAGAACTGGATGTGATCCTTGATAGAGGGAAAAGTTTAGGAATACTTAATGCGAAGGAATGGGGATATATACGCCAGGAGAAACCCATCTTACCGGTTTTCTATTTTTACCGAAAATACATAAGTGCTTGGAGGCCCCCCCAGGGAGACCAATAATATCAGGTATCGGTTCACTCACGCAAAATCTATCTGAATATCTAGACATTTTCCTCCAAAAATATGCAGTTGCAGGTAAATCTTACCTAAAAGACACCACTCAGGTCCTAAATCTATTACAGGAGTTCAGTTGGCAGGACGATTACATATTCGCCACATGTGATGTCAAATCCCTTTATACATGCATAAAACATTTAGATGGCATTGAAGCAATATCAAGAGTGATGTCTAAGGATACACTTATCCAAAAGGAACAGTGCACTTTTATTTTAGACAGCATTAGTTTTATTTTAGGACATAACGCTTTTTGGTTTAATAACGATATATATTTACAACTTTGTGGCACCGCGATGGGGCCCCGGTTTGCGCCTAGTTTTGCCAACATTTTTATGGCAAATTGGGAGGAGAATACCATCTGGTCCAATAATCCTTTTGGCGCAAACCTGGTCTCTTGGCATTGCTACATTGATGATGTGTTGTTTCTATGGAAAGGAAGTGAGAAGCTATTAGGAGATTTTATTGACTATATAAACAAAAATGAGATCAATCTATAATTCATGTCGGAAAATAGCAAAGAAACAATTAACTTTTTAGACCTGACGATTTATATAGAACAAAATGAAATCAAAACGAAAACTTTCTTTAAGCCCACTGATGCCAATAATTTTTTACTGTCCTCAAGCTGCCACCATCAAAAGTGGCTCAACAATATCCCTTACGGTCAGTTTAGGAGGATCAAAAGGAATTGTTCAGATATCGAAATTTTCAATGAGCAGGCACTGACACTACAGGGGAATTTTTTGGAAAGAGGTTATCAGCCCAAAATTATAAATGCAGCAGTAAAGAGAACAGAATTAATTCCAAGAGGCGATTTATTAAAATCAAAAACAAAAGAGAAGAGCACCAGTTTTAACACAGCTTTTATAACAACTTACAGTATGGACGCAAATAGAGTAAGAGACATCGTGATCCAAAGAAAAAACCTGTCCTGCGCTTCACTGTTCAGCAAGTGCACCAGATGGTGTCAGCGTTATCATGTGGGCTGGGTAGGAGGGAGCTATTTGTGACCACTAGAGTGACCGGAGTATGTGGAGAAAGTAAAAAAGTAATAAAACCCTTACCTATGTCCCCACTCCGGTCTGGGTCCTGCTTGCCTCTGTTCTCCAGCTCCCGCGTGCAGCCTTCAGTAGAATTGCATGGAATGGATGGGCTCCGGCGCAACTGCGCATGACAGACTCCAAGAGGTCCCGGATGAATTCAGTAAACTTTATTGGCACAAGAAAACAATAGGGCTACACCACGATCTCCCCCTCTACGCGTTTCACCCTCTGAAATAGGGCTTCGTCTCGGAGTGGGGAGACGTGGTATATGCCTGAACATTTATAGTAAAAAGTCCGCAAAAACGGGTGAAGATTATTAACTCCTTCATGGAAAAATTGCACATAGCGACATGACATTATCATGCAGACAAATACAAAATACATATCTTTTATATAGAAGCCTGCATAGTGGGTTATATCTATAATAACCACATTTGGCTTATCTTATAGCAAGTCAATTAACATGAAGGTAACTTAAAAAACTGTTTGCAACATTTCAAAGTGGTGCTATGCCCCTGATCTTATTAATCCATTAATAAACATGCAGCCTCAAATCATTTAGTCTAGGTAAAGCATAATTTGATGCATATCACACTAGTATTAAATGGTAAGTAATAAATAGAAACTGCTAGTTGGAATCATAATATTATACAGGGGAAATAGCAAGAGAGAGAATTGGGAAAGGTAAGGGGGGGGGGACGGAGGGGGAAGGGAAAGGGAAAGAAAAGTAAACAAGGAAGAAACAGACACGGTGAATACCTAATAGAATATCTTAGTCAAATGATTACTCTATAATGTTAAAATTAAAATATGGAGAAAAAAAACGGCATATCGCAAAAACCTTATGAACAAGGAGATACATCTAATGTTATATTATAAGAAACATCGTAAATCCCATTCTATATTGAGTCCATTGGGTTGCAGGGTGTTCATTGCAAAAATCCAATGAGCCGCTCGTTGATACAAGATTTTGATCCGATCTCCTCCGCGAGGAGGTAAAGGAATATGCTCAATGGCTAAACATTGCAAAGAACTTACTGAACCCAATGGACAGGTGTTAAAATGTGAGGATACCGGATGCATCATATCATGATTACGTATAAGTCTCAAGTGCTCTAAGATGCGAATCTTAAGCACTCTGCTAGTAAGACCAACGTATTGTTTCTTACATCCACATTGTAATAGGTAAACCACAAAAGATGTCTGACAAGACATAAAGGATTTAATCTTAAAGTTACGTGTTTCATCACGGTTGGTAAAATATGTTGATTTTCTCATGAAGGAACAGATCTTACAATGACCGCATTTAAACGAACCCTGTAATTTAGGAAATAAGGATAATCTATTTTTCTTATGAGTATTGGGCTGTAACATACTTGGTGACAAAAGATTGTCTAATGTAGCCGCTTTGCGAAAGACTACACGAGGGCCAGTGCAAACCATTTTTTGTAGCAATGGGTCCAAGGATAATGTGGCCCAGTGCTTCTGAATTATTGATTTAATGGCATGGGCTTGTTCGCTGAAATTGGTAATAAAGTAGGGCACATCAGTGCCCTCAAAGTGCATACCTAGGTCAGATTTACTTACATTCATATTGATTAACAAATCTCTTTCAGTGCCCAGGCCTATTTCATAAGCTGTATCTAGGTCCTTTTTGGCATACCATCTCACCAGCCCTGTGTATAAAGGCATCAAGAGAGGAACAGTTCCGACGCAAGCGAAGGAACTGGCCCCTCGGGATGCCTCTAACCAGAGGGTGGGAGTGACAACTTTTAGCATGGAGTAATGAATTTCTGGCATTTTCTTTCCTAAAAATATCAGATTAGATTTTGTTATCAATATATAAATTGAGATCAAGAAATTGTATTTGATACATATCAAACACATGTGTGAATCTGAGATTTAATGTGTTGTCTGCCAGATAAACAAAAAACTTTTTAAGGTCCTCCTCCCCACCATTCCAGATCATAAGCAGGTCATCTATATAGCGCTTGTAGAACGCTATATGATGCCTGAAAGGATTAGAATCTCCAAACACGTGGGACATCTCCCACCAACCCATAAAAAGGTTGGCATAGGAGGGGGCAAACGAAGTCCCCATAGCTGTCCCACGTGTTTGGAGATAAAACTGACGATCAAAGAGAAAGTATTTGTGAGTGAGTGAAAATCTGATGCTGAAAGGCAATGTGTGCAGGGGAAAGAGAAGAATAATCAGTGAGAAAGAAATCCACAGCTGTGAGCCCATGGTCATGGTGAATAATATTGTAAAGAGAAGCTACATCCAGTGTGAACCAGATGTAGTGTGAGTGCCATGTGAAAGGTGCTAAAAGTGATAAAACATGCTTAGTATCCAAAATGTGTGAAGGTAAAGTGTGCACAAGTGGTTGTAAAAAGTGATCTATGTATTGAGAAAGGTGCTCTCCCAGGGATCCAATACTAGAGATGAGTGGTCTGCCAGGGGGTGAGTGGAGTGTTTTGTGAATTTTGGGGAGGTGATGAAAGATGGGTATGATGGGATCTGGAGTGGTGAGGAAGTCTCGCTCAGTGGGTGTGAGAATCTGTAAAATCTCACCTTCATCCATAAGGTCAGCAAATTCTCTAAGGAATTGAGGGGTCGGATCGCTGGCAAGGGCTTCATACGCCTCTGGATCACCAAGCTGCCGCTGAGCCTCTGACACATAATAATCCCTGTCGAGAACCACCGTTGCGCCCCCTTTGTCAGCTTTTCTAATAAGAATAAGATCTTTATCAGCAAGTGATCTAATGGCCGCCCTTTGATCTAACGTAAGATTATCAACATGTGATCCATATAATCTGGATCCTTTATCCCCCACTCCCTTTGCAAGAAGTGAAAGATCTCTTTCTATAGCTTTTTGAAAGATGTCAATATACTGCCCCTTCATATGGGAAGGGTAGACTGTAGATTTCTTTTTGAAACCCGAGTTGGTACTGCCCAGAAAATCTATAGGGTCATCTACCGTATTGTTTTCAGTAAAGAGATCTGTCAAATCTTGCTGGTAGCATTGATTTTGAAAGCCTAAGGAGATAGAAATAACGGTTAACGTCAAAAATTGGCAACATGGTGTTTTTGGTACCAATCCTAGAGGAAAAAAACCGTTTAAGAGTTAATTTGCGTGTAAATTTGTAAACATCCACCATGGTGGAGAAGAGGTTAAATTGTGTACTGGGTGCAAAGGATAGTCCAAGATGTAAGATAGACAATTCGGACTGTGTAAGTTCATACTTAGAGATATTTATGACGTTACTGTTCGTAATGTCTAGGGGCCTCATGCAGTAAGCGTTGATAAGGGAATTATCGCCATTTTATAGGCAAAATTGGGTTTGAGATTCAGTAAGCGCCGATAAGTGCTTGATTTCGCCAGGTTTCGGAGCCGATTATTTTGTTATGGCCTGCCGATAAGCCTGTTTTCGCCACTGATCGCCACTTTTTTAAATCGGCTGGATTCAACAAAAAAAAACAGCTTATCGGGCCTGATCGGCACTACGAAATTGAGATGTTATGGCCAATTTCTCCCGCCAACTAAAGTTGGCAGTTTGGAGGGGAGAACGATCGCTAAGGCTGCCGCAACGGCACTTAGAAAAAAAAAAACTTCTGTACATCAATGGAGTCAATGGAGCGGGGACGTATAACAGTATAGTACTGTTTACGTTTCATTGCTCACAATACAAACGTCATTTGCATTACAGTGTGGGGGCATTCCCTGCATTGTGTCACAGCTGACGTGTATTATTTGCATAACATTATACTTTGACATGTTTGCAGCATTTGCGGGTCACATTACTCATCATGTGATGATGTGCCAAGGGAAAATACTATACTCAACTCTTAAAGGAGAACCTCACATCATATCACACATTTTACTGAACTGAGCAACAATTATTTACATGATGTTACACATGACACACATGTCACACATACACAGTATATTCATCTTCCTTTACATTAAACAATGCTTGTAATGTGACACGCATCTTTAAACGTTCATGTACATCTGTCTTCTCATGTTTACATCTAGTTTTGGGTCCTCCCTATTTTCATGACGTCACTTATTGGACGCTCAATCACATTGCATGTTTACATTGTAACCGTAGCATTACAAGCACTTCAACCTAACTTATACACACATGTACAGTAATTCAGCATTGGGACACCTTGTTAACTCATTCTATACCAACTATCCTCCTTACAGAAATGCATGCATATGCACACGACTATTCATTGTTGTCAACATGTCACAATAACATGCCTAATTACACATGTTACACAAAACTTTTCCCACGTCAATCTCAGCCTTTTTGCCTAATTACATGACTGACTGTTGCGTTCACAAGTGTTACATGCATTGCACATGCAACTATTTATTTGCAAGCAATGTTTCTACAAAGGTTCACGTCACATCATTGCCAAATATCATCATTCCCTGCAGAATACACACAACAAATACTTATAACAAGAACTGCACACAGCTTGCCACAGAAGTACTTTATTATGTTAATGTAACACCTTGCATTTTACTATGTCACCTGACATCATCACATACCTATTTAAAGGACGCCCATTACCTGCTCATTCACAGCTACTCATTTCAAAATGTTGAGATTGTTTAGGAGACGGAGGAACATTCTTTTCTATGACATGCTTGATGATGAAGAGAATCATATAGGGCAAGGGAGGGACACACCGAGTGACAGTGACAGGGACAGTCACGCGGATACGACAGGGACAGGGAGAGGGACAGGCCGAGGGACAGGTAGAGGGACAGGAGATCAGAGGAGAAGACAGAGGAGACAAGTTGTGCCTCGTCCGCGTCTGTACAGGGAGAGAACCCTGTTAGATGGGATGAGTGAGGAGGAGATTGTAAGTCGCTATCGTTTGAGTTCAGCAGCAATCTTAGCTCTTTATCAGGAGATAAGGGGAGATTTAGATTTTTTCACAGCCAGAGGTCGTGCAGTCCCTGGGCTTGTTAAAATGCTGTGCTCATTACATTATCTTGCTTCCGCGTCATACCAGACAACTGTGGGCATAGTGGGCGGGGTCTCGCAATCTACATTCTCGCGGGCCTTGACCCAGTTTCTCTATGCACTCAATAGACGCGCTAGGAATTATATTCATTTTCCTACAGAGGCGACAGAGTGGCTGGAAGTCAGGACTGGCTTTTATAATATAGCAGGGATACCATGTGTGCTGGGTGCAATCGATTGCACACATGTTGCTTTGATTGCACCTAGTCAGAGTGAGCATGTGTACCGCAATCGTAAGCACTACCATTCACTCAATGTACAGGTGGTATGTGATGCGACGATGAGGATAATGCATGTGGTACCCAAATTCCCTGGTTCCAGTCACGATTCCTCCATCCTGAGGAACTCTTCAGTCTTCCATGCGTTCGAAGAGGGACATTTTGAACATGGTTGGCTGCTGGGTGAGTACACATTTACATGTTCTAACACAAAACACATTTTTATTTAGGAATGTTGGCATTGTACAATTTGATCACTAATGTCAGCTTATGTGTGCTCCATTCATTATAGGTGACTCAGGATACGGAATTAGGCCGTGGCTCTTGACTCCGGTGCTAAACCCTCAAACTGAAGCAGAGGACAGGTACAATGCAGCCCATATATCTACAAGATCTGTTATAGAGAGGACATTTGGCCTACTCAAGACCAGATTTAGGTGTCTGGACAGAACTGGTGGGGCTCTTCTATACAAGCCTCAAAAAGTGTCTGATATTATCCTTGCCTGTTGCATTTTGCACAATGTTGCACTGAGGCACAATGTACAGTCAGACCTAGCTGAGCCTGTGGTAGACGAGCATCCCACCCATGTAGCTGCTGAAAATGAACAAACAGCCAGTGGTGGCCAGACACGCCAGAATCTCATCAATTCATTTTTTTCTTGTAAGTAAAAACATATATGTTCCAAGTTCTACTTTTATACTTACATTATGTTATCTTAACAATAATGTTTTTTTATATACCCTTCTGGTAGGACACAGATGAATATGGGTTGCACACCTTTCTTCTCTCTGCTGTGTGCACAAAGGGATGTGGCACCGGTATGTTATTGTTGCACAGGTTATATAATCCCTCTTCAATTGTACTTTAGTTGTGTGTATGTGAATAAAACTGGGGTAACAAAGCACTAATATTTTAGCATTGTGTTGTTCCTTATGCTAACACAATACACATATTATGCCCATACTCATTCATGCTTCTAGTATGCTTACATACAATGTTATTGGTGCAGTGTAACATGTACATCCATATGATGTGTACACCAGCCTGATTTACATTTGGAATGTGATTAAATATACATGGTGTTGCACATTTAACACCAAATACACACTTTGCTGTGTTGTTTACGGTACTGAAGATGGCATGTCAATGTTTGCAATTGATATATTGTTCCTTTGCATTATAGGTATATCTCCAGTATGACTGATCATGGTATGTATATTTGCTGACATCTCTCATAAGATGTGCCTACATCAATCTTCCTATAATTATTTGAAGTCAAAACCCAACATATTGGTTTAAACACAAATGTTACATATATGTACTTTCTGTATCATGTATATGCATTTAGCTACTCTTGAGCTTTCATGTGCATTGTATTAGAAAATGATTACTCCCATTTCATCACATTTTATGTATGTTTCCTTATAAATTCCATTAATGTAATATAGAGGTGTTTGGAGACAAGGGGATAACTGTAGTTATTTCTTTACTTACGGGAGATCATTCATCACGGATGAAATTGACTGATCATAAAACTCCATGCATGAATGCCTGCAATCACAACAATGCGTACTACATCTTATATTTAGCAATGTTGGTGTTTTGTAATGCTAGGAATTAATAGTCAACATTAATTTAAATTTGTGACATGTGTATGTATAAGTCACACGTGTGTGGATGTGTCCTACATGTACCAAGTGTTAAACTGTTAACAGAGAAGACAAATTTGTCGCTAATGTTACTGTCATTTAGCATTTATAATTTACCAATATGACAATGTTGGTAATATTTTTGCAATATAAATCACGTCACTTCATCATTATCATGATGATAATTATCAAGTATTCTCACAATTGTAACGTCAATCACGTGCACATTAGCATAGACACACTTTGTAAGACAACTGTTTGTGTCTGTATCAATTTGTGTAGGATCCATGTATAACACCGACAAATGATAACACCAGCTTTATTATGGTAGCTTATATCATCATATTGACTATACTATGTATTTTTAGAACGTTTAATAAACACAGTAAACTATAGTTAGTTAGGTTAATGAAATATACACAGAAACGTACTTCATTACATTTTGTTGATGTCATAATCAACACATCATGCATTGTAGGGGACTACAACATCTGGCCAATAACATTATTTGCTACAGTCCCAAACCATTTTATCAACATACCCATGTAACAAGAGATTTTTAACAAGAAATGGCTAGTTGGTTGTAAGTGTCCTTTACATTGGGAGAAGGAGTGGCTCAGTGAGTAAAGACACACACTGGCACTGAGATTTTGAAGCAGGGGAGTCTGGTTCAATTCCCGGTGTCGGCTCCTTGTGACCTTGGGCAAGTCACTTTATCTCCCTGTGCCTCAGGCGGCAAAAAATAAATTGTAAGTTCCACGGGCCAGGGACCTCAGCCTGAAAAATGTGTCTGTAAAGCGCTGTGTACAACTAGCAGCGCTATACACTGGCGACACACTTTATTCGAGCTTGGCTAGTCCCACGAATTCAGGTATACCCGGGTGTATTGAGGTTTGTGACTGTTTTCTGCCCGAGTGCATTGAGTTATTTTCCAGGCAGGGATTGAAGCATTTTATTCCCGCTGGCTGCAATACTGCACAGTATATATATATATACTGCATTACAATTCATGAATTTATGCCATCTGGTAGACACGCGAAGCATTGCAGCCTATTAAATCCTAATCATTATCATTTAACAGATCAGCCGCCCATCAGCCAGGCACGAACCCAGGCTGGGAAGGCAAATGCAACGGGGCTTGTCAGAGGTGAGGAGTGGCGCATTCCAGGTATCTGCCAGGTACATACCGGGTATTTGCTCGAATAAAGTGTGTCGGTGCAGTACATGAACATGCTCATATTATAATTATTATTATTATTATTATTATTATTGTTACATAGTTTCGACAGTCATACGTTCCATTACACAATAGAATTCACAAATGTGTTAGCAGAGTGGGAATGGTTGTTATATATAAAACACACCATGCCATAAAATGATAGTAGTCATTAAAGAACACTCAATAAAAATTCATGAGGCACTGTTTTGCAACATCATTATGTTAATTAAGTGCTTATGCAATATAGGCATAAGGGTATCACATTTTTAATTGTTTGTTAATAAGCGCTGCAAGCAATATAAAATTAGTTCCATATGTAGTATAGTAGTCGGTGGCTCCTCCTCACAATCATCTCATATAAAGGTAGACTCTTCTGAAATCATACATTGATCCGATTGTATCTTCCCCGACATCTCTGAAATACAGCAAACACATGATGGTCAAATATGGCACCTTACTATATATGTATCCGTGACAACGCATTACACAGCTCTATATGATTGTGTACATACACACGTCACTCACTTATATGTTAGAAGTACAAGTGTACATCAGTATGTAATGTTTCTTTAAATTTGTAGCAGGCATAACTATGTATATGATGTGAACGTTGCCTGTATACTGAAAAATGTGCGCGCACATCTTAGTGTGCGCACGCACTTCACGCTTGGCTGCACTAACTGTTAGCGCATGCGCAAAACAAAGCGTACGTTGTGCGTTCAATACATCTTGAAAATACCATTAAACATAAAATCTTTATTTCAAATACAATGAATACGAAACTACATTCGTTCTAAACGAGTACATCTGTATTCTTTTTAAACAGACGTGTTTGGACAGAAAGGACGGCCGATAACACAATGCGCAAATGCAATACGTGTGACGTCATGTTAAACCAGCGTGAAACGCACGCTAACTCTCCTCCCACTCAATTAACATTCGGCTAACGCCCACTTTACGGCTACAAACACTGAGCCGCACACATGACACACTGCAGTTACCGTTACTATAACAAAACATGACAGCCAATAGGCTTTGAGGCGCGCACGTCGCTTGGGGGCGGGACTTACATCCGTAATCCTTTTTAAGGACGCCTTGGGCCATGACAAGGGTCCCACGTCATACGTGGTGGACCCGCTTTTAAATGTTGCATGATAACAAAACAGGTATGTGTTAGAGTTATTTTAAAATGTTGCTAATATGGTTAAAGGGATAGGAAAGTACGTATATTTATTCCGTCAGCAATGTGTACTACTCTTTCAGGTTATACTATATTGTATTCGGCAACAATTTCTTTGTGATCGCTACATGTTATGCAGTCTGCAATGTTACGCTGTATCCACGCATTGAAAGGGAAAATGGTGGTTAAAAAAAACAAAAAAAAAAAAACATTTAAACGCACAGTCAACGCATAACGGTTGTTATATTTACCATTCTTCTAGAATTAACTCTTCGTCTGGCTGCAACTGGTCGCTCCAGAAATGCAAGGCATTTTCATCCACGCTTGACCCACCCGCTGAATCCAGTATGACACACATCTCCTCCATGAAGCGCTCATAGGAATCGCCACTGCTTTCTTCAAACAATTGGTCGGGAGGTAGGTTCATTTCTTCTGGTTCCCATTCCAATGCATTTTCAGCTGAAAGGCTTGGTACATAATCATAGTACTTTTGTTGTTGTACAATGTGGGTTTCAGGAATGGAGGGTGCAGATATTGCAGCAGGTATCGATTCACACGGAACAGTAGTAGCGGATCCATTGCTATTGGCATTAGGAATAAATATGCCTTTCACAACAATATATGTGCCCTCTTTCAGGGTAAAATGCTTTTCCTGTGCAATCTTCCAGAAACCATAGGTGTGTTCTAGCTTATCCTGCACACGTTCAAAAAAGTCATTAGTTGATAAAGTGAATCTTATTGAGGAATTAAAATTCCGCGCATGCCTACGGTCTTTGTAATAAGGATATTTAGCTCAAATCAAATCATAGATTTGGCGTGTGCTTGCTTTGTGTCCGCGACTGTTTAAAATTGCTTCTGAAACCATGTACTTATAACCTAAAAGGGGATTCATATGGTTAACGAATTCATCAGCCATGTCAGAGTAGCACAAAAGATGTGTGCAGTTCTGTCTTCTTTGCTCATCAAAATGATTCTGCTCAATGGCTAACAAATTCCTGTGTTTCGTTTTCAAGGTCAACAAAAGTAACTACTTTTACTCCTTATTTCAAACGCCAATTGGATGTGTCCTTTTAATTGGTTTAAGTTTTGTGGTTAGTGATAGGCGAATGTGGGAAAAACATGTATCATTTTTTTATCTCGTTTGTGAAAACATTCCTACACTTATTTCAGTAACATTGAGTTTTCTAGAAAAATAACAAAGAGCACTGTGTGAAAATAGTGCTTAGACAGCCATATCAGTAAATACACACACCTGCAAAATGAAATGTTTTTTTCCCACATACTTTTCTGTGTGTATTTGAAAGTCTGGTTAACTACCTGTCTGCATGAGTTTAAATACGTGTGTATCTATATATATTTAAATATATCTCTCTCATAAAAATATATATATATATATAAAGTGTATATTTTACTATATGTATAGTGTGTGTGTGTGTGTGTGTGTGTGTATATATGTATATGTATATATATATATATATATATATATATATATATATATATATATATATATATATATAGTATCTTTTTTTTTTTTTTTTTTATATTGCAGGAGTACACACAACATATTGATGGCAGTAAGTAGGCCTTGTATGAAACCTATTTAAATGGTGATAAACATGAGTGAATTAAGTCATAAACATTTGTTTGCACCCAATAATGTTAGAGGCTCACACTTAGTATAGTTGTCAAACATTAGGCCTGTATTATTAAAATAGTGTGTTTTCACAAGGAAGCATGAAGTGTATGTTTTTTGTAAATACATCTATACCAGTTTAGATAGTACTATATATATATACACACACACACACACACACACACACACACACACACACACACACACACACACACACACACACACACACACACACACACACACACACACACACACACACACACACACAGTGTGTGTCTGTGTGTGTGTGTGTGTGCATATATCAATACATACTACATATATATTAGTATCAATTCAGAGATGTGCTTGAAACAAGAACACATAAATGATTAAAGGACAACATTACAATGGCCACCAAAGGTAAGTAATATTTAACACAAAATCCTGCTGTACACGTACAAGAAAGATGTTTGCAGTTAAATAGGTGCTTTTATAATTGCATGAAAATAATATGCACATGCAATGATTACATCAATTAACACACCCAAATGCAATGTTTTGCTGCAAAGTCAATGGCAGCTTCTCTAAACTTAGCAACTGGCTCCTGGTGGACCATTACTGAACAGACGATTAAAACATAAATATTTATAACACTATTCATTAATTAGGAGTGTTAACATTTCCATAACTTCACGTGTACAAGAACATACTTGAAAGTTTGGAAACAACACAGTCTTCAGCATACATACAATAGTAATTAGATAATCTGAAGTCAACAAAACAAGGCCAAAGACATATTTTGTGAATTTTAAAATTTATTTTTTTTGTTCCTTTTGCGAGCGAGTAACAGGCCTGCTTGTTGTCTCTTGAATTTTCCTTTTTCTTTTGCCACCAACTTTAGGCACAACAGAGCCACTTTGAGTGGCCTCTGGCGCTTCACGGGCAGGGCTTGTGGCCAGTGACTCACCTACAGGGCTTTTGGGCAGTGACTCACCTACAGGGCTTTTGGGTAGTGACTGTTCACCTACAGGGCTTGTGGCCAGTGACTCACCTACAGGGCTTGTGGCCAGTGACTCACCTACAGGGCTTTTGGGCAGTGATTCACCTACAGGGCTTTTGGGCAGCGATTCACCTACAGGGCTTTTGGGCAGCGATTCACCTACAGGGCTTTTGGGCAGCGATTCACCTACAGGGCTTTTGGGCAGCGATTCACCTACAGGGCTTTTGGGCAGTGACTCACCTACAGGGCTTTTGGGTAGTGATTGTTCACGGACAGGGCTTGTGCCCACTGACACATGTGAGCAAGTTGATAGACACTGCACAAGTGATGGTTGGTCTGTTTCATGTGTGTCTTGTTTTGTTTTTGTCGCCTCCTTTGTAGGTGTCTGCTGCTGAATTTGTACAGATGGCAGCGGTAGGATGTCATCAGGAACCTGCACAGCAATGTCTGCTACTTGACCGGTAACATTTGGGCCTGGTGAATGAATATCAGATGAATGTGGTGAAAACTGACCTGCATGAACAGATCCTGCCTGTGAGGTGTTGAATTGTGGTACATTAGTCATTCTCCAGTAATTAGCTTGTGTTTGCTGAACAACTAATGCTTCGAATGAGGTGTTGATTTTTTGCAACTGTTTAGGCACTTCAATGAAGACTCTGTGGAGATGTGCCAATTGTGAAACTGTTTCTTCCTGCAGTGCAATCATCCTTTCCAGCACTGTCATCAGGTCAGAATGGCGACGATTTTCTGCTTCCACAATTTTTCCCTCAGAAGCTACAATTGCATCATATGTGGTATTTGCTGGACGTTTTGGCGGTAAAACAGTTTCAATTGGAACCTCTTCATGGTCACTTGCTTGTATTTGTGTGTCTATGGCGGCGGCGGCGGCATCATCATCATCATCATCATCATCATCATCAAAATCCTCTTCATCATGTTCTACAAATAAATGTACACATTATTAAATGGCATGTTAATCTCTGCTGTGTTACTATGTAATTGTACTGTGTCATAAGTAACAACTAACATGTTTCCATACGTTTTATAACCTCACATTAAAAACTACCTTGACTTAAGAATAATGTTTGGACTCAGTATGAAATATGAGTGAATGAAAACTTGCTGTAAACTCACAACTCCTACATGATAGTTAACATCACTAACACAATACAAGTTGCCTTACACTTCATTTTCACTGACACTAAGTAATCCTATTTAAAGAAGATGTGCAAAACAAATAATGAACATGACAACATAACATATAGAAGAGCACATATTATATGGCCACCAACTGATACACTCACCTTCTAGGTGTGTTGAGCTGGCTGACCCAGGTGAAGACACTTGTTCAGTCTCAGGTGACACATGTCCTTCAGGGGCAACTATATATAACAATAACATAAGTTTTACATTTACATGTGTAAATATTGAACAAACAGTTATTGTATGTTCTGTATTTATGAGTACCTAACAGCATCATTTCCTTAACCCAAAATGTGTGTGTGAAAGTGAACATAAATAGTTGTAATAACAATGTGCATGCCTGTGTACTTAGAACTTTTGAGTTCCCTAACATAAAACATACTATGTTCCTGCAGTAATGCGTGAGGATAAATAGATAAAATTAGTACATAAAAATCATATGTTGTGTAGTGATATCAGTATCATAATGTACATAACTATCATGAGATGACCATTCACAATGGTTATCATGAAGGTGGTCATATTGCAAAAAGTGTTGTTTTTGGTAGAGGATATGTGTGGTACATTAATATAAGATGTGGCACACATGAATGTGGCTGTGACTAAACAAGACAACACATGCAGTGTGTGATAATGTGTCGTTGATAGTAGTAGTTCAACTATAGATATGAGTGAACTAATGTGTGACGTACGCTTTGATAAGTAATGAGTTGTTGGGGCATTTAGTAGCTAAAGTGAAGCTTTCAAATGAGTGTGATTAACTTCAGTTGTGCTAGTCAGGTTGTAAGAACGGTATTCCCTTCCCCAAAAAGCCTAATCAGCCACACCTTTCAATTACTTGAAACAGGTGAAAATGGTGTGAACTAAGTTGACCCTAAAATGAGGCTGCAATTAGTGTGTGTGCTGAACCCCACCCCCTCTGTTGAAGTGTATGCTGTGATGAGATATTAATTGCAGCTGCTTTAACACAATGGTAGATGAGCTAAATAGTCGTGTGCAGTTTTTAAGTTATGAAAACAATGACATAAAATATGATACGTGTGCCTCATTATGCTGTCTGTATATGACTTAAAGCAAAAATGGACCTTTTCATAAACAACTATAGATGTGTTAGTGCAAGTGATGTTTGTAGGCCGTTGCATGCAATATATTTGATGCATGCTTAAAATAGGCAGTAATGTCATGTTTGTCGGAGTAAAATAAATAAAATACACAATAATATTATACATATTTCTGTTCTGTACCTGTAGCTAGTAATAATTTCTGATTAACATGTGTTACACATGTGTACTACCCTGTTGTTCCCCATCTTCGCCCACCATCAATTGCTTCCACTGCAGCAATGCATTTTGGGAATTCACATGTAAATGAGCACGCAATGGCACGTGCTATATTAGTTACTGCTTTTAGTAGGACTACAACATATATGTCTATTTTGAGATATATATATATACAGAATCAGACATATACATATATAGATGCAGGTATGCTTATATTGTGAAGACAGTATAAAAAGCAGTGTAACTATGCAAAATAACTGTAAGCAACGACACGCCTAGTACAGTAATATTTCTCACCTGGTGGAAATTGTGAGGGGTAAATTCCTATATCACGGTCACCAGGTAAGCCTTCCACGACGACAGGAAGTAATTTTGCCCGAAGCAGCTCCTCTAATGGACTTAATATGAGACGTTGTGGTGTCGGCCCACCTCCAGTGCCAGTAGCATGCACGCGTTGGTGTTGTATTTTCTTTTTCAATTTGGACCTAATATCATCAAATCTCTTGTGACAATTCCGCTTGTCCCTCACATGATTCCCACATGCATTGACACCAATGACTATTGTGTCCCACATTTCTTTTCTGCTTGCTGAACTTGTCCGCCCTTGAAAAACATATAAAATATATGAGGTAAATGATTAATAATAGAAGCACCAGTTTCCTACACTGCTAGCTGTTCCAAGAGATAGCAAACATGCTGTTTTATGTGTAATATGTGAAGCACATGAGCATTCACTACTAAACCTATACATGTAAGCAAGGTTGCATTCATATTGTATGCAGTTATGGCAAATTGACCGCCTGTGTTTATTTGTCCTTGTAAGGCATGATAAAAAGCTGTGTTTCCAGACTAATTAACATAGAAAGATATTCTGAACCCATATTTGCATATGAACAAAACTCAGATGACCTAGGATCACATGTATTTGAATAATAAATGTAAAGGTACACTTACCTAGTAAATGTCCATATATACTGTCATAGTGCTCCAGAATGCCAGTGACAAGAGCTGTATTTTCCTGGTCATTGAAGCGAGGATTACGTGGCTTTTCCACACGTTTCTTCCGAGCAGGTTTAGGGTCAGAGCTTGGCTGGTGCTGACTGGACTCTCCTTCTTCCAATGGAAGAGCCTCCAAAAGCTGCCCACCAGCAAGCACGCCACCACCAGACACCCCATCAGCAACTGCGCCACCAGCAGCACTCACAGCACCAGCACTCCCACTCCTAGCACCAGCACTCCCACTCCTAGCACCAGCACTCCCACTCCTAGCACCAGCACTCCCACTCCCAGCAACAGCACTCCCACTCCCAGCAACAACACTCCCACTCCCAGCAACAGCACTCCCACTCACAGCAACAGCACTCCCACTCACAGCAACAGCACTCCCAGCAACAGCACTCCCAGCACCAGCACTCCCACTCCCAGCACCAGCACTCCCACTCCCAGCAACACCACTCAGTGCACCAGCAACATCACTCCCCTGAACAGTACGTTCACTCCGACGCGTACTCGCACGAGTAGCACTCCCACTCCCACCAGCATCACTCTTCCCACGCTTTGCGGGCATACTTCCAGCACTCACAATAAACAGACAACTAATGTACAGCCAATCACACGAAACACTTCCACATATAAAACAAGACAAAGATGTAAACAAAACAACAATGGACAAAGCTCACCCAATACACAACAAGTCTCTCCGTCAATATGCAAATGTTCAATCAGCCAGCTCTGTGCGTCTCTCTCTCTCTCTCACTCCCAACAACACAGAGAATGATTAGCAGTACACGTTGCCTTTAAATATGGCGCGCAATCCAATACATGCTTGTTTCGCCTGATTCAGCAAGATTTGTGATTGGGCAACCTATCAGCACCCCGCCACGCACGCCGATACACCTGTGTGTGATCGGATAATCATCGTGAGAGTGGGCGGATTTGTTTTCGGGTTGATTTTGAATGTATTCGGCACTTACTGCATACGGAGAGGAAAAATCGCCATTAACATGACTAATCGGTAAACTTGCCGATTTCACTTAATCGACGCTTACTGCATGAGGCCCTAGGTCTTTAATCTCTTTGACGGCTTCCCACTGTACATTTTTCCTTCTGCCTCTTCGTGTCTTTCCCCATTTTTTAGAGACTTTTGATTGGCCGCTCTGCTCGGATGAATCGTCTCACTGGATGCAGCATTGTCCTCTCCGGATGATGGACAGAAGTCGCTATCAGAAAAGGAGAAAGAAACTGCATGGGGTGTTAGTTCATTATCTTTTGAACCCTTAAGGATGGATTTATTGCCACTTCCCTCTTTATAGGATTTCTTTGATCTCGGTTTACTCTTATTTCTAGAGGATAGTTTTTGCCATATGTAAATTTGGTGTGCCTCATAATCAGCTTTATCCCTCTCGAATTTCGTTTGTTTGTTTAGCATGATGGTTTTTTCCTGTTTGTTCAATTTGTTGGCTATTTTAGAATCAAGTTCTTTGAAATTCTCCATATGGGAAAAAGCTTGTAATTTCTTTTGTAATGCTGCCACTTGTTTGGACACAGCCTTATTTTCTTGAGCTTTATATTGTATAATAAGGTCCATTAACTTAAACGAACAGTCATTAAGAATGAGGCACCGCTGTCGTTCAAATTCTCCATTGACAAATCCAAAAGATGGTGCTTTTGTGTGGCTCAGATTCACACATGTGTTTGATATGTATCAAATACAATGTCTTGATCTCAATTTATATATTGATATTGATAACAAAATCCAATCTGATATTTTTAGGAAAGAAAATGCCAGAAATTCATTACTCCATGCTAAAAGTTGTCACTCCCGCCCTCTGGTTAGAGGCATCCCGAGGGGCCAGTTCCTTCGCTTGCGTCGGAACTGTTCCTCTCTTGATGCCTTTATACACAGGGCGGGTGAGATGAGGGACAGATTTCTGGCGAGAGGGTATGCCAAAAACACCCTGCAACCCAATGGACTCAATATAGAATGGGCTTTACGATGTTTCTTATAATATAACATTAGATGTATCTCCTTGTTCATAAGGTTTTTGCGACATGCCGTGTTTTTCTGCATATTTTAATTTTAACATTATAGAGTAATCATTTGACTAAGATATTCTATTAGGTATTCACCGTGTCTGTTTCTTCCTTGTTTACTTTTCTTTCCCTTTCCCTTCCCCCTCCGTTCCCCCCACCCCCCACCCCCACCATTCTCTCTCTTGCTATTTCCTCTGTATAATATTATGATTCCAACTAGCAGTTTCTATTTATTACTTACCATTTAATACTAGTGTGCTACAGTATGCATCAAATTATGCTTTACCTAGACTAATTGATTTGAGGCTGCATGTTTATTAATGGATTAATAAGATCAGGGGCATAGCACCACTTTGAAATGTTGCAAACAGTTTTTTAAGTTACCTTCATGTTAATTGACTTGCTATAAAATAAGCCAAATGTGGTTATTATAGATATAACCCACTATACAGGCTTCTATATAAAGGATATGTATTTTGTATTTATCTGCATGATAATGTCATGTCGCTATGTGTAATTTTTCCATGAAGGGGTTAATAATCTTCACCCGTTTTCGCGGGCTTTTTACTATAAATGTTCAGGCATATACCACGTCTCCCCACTCCGAGACGAAGCCCTATTCCAGAGGGTGAAACGCGTAGAGGGGGAGATCGTGGTGTAGCCCTATTGTTTTCTTGTGCCAATAAAGTTTATTGCATTCATCCGGGACCTCTTGGAGTCTGTCATGCGCAGTTGCGCAGGAGCCCATTCATTCCATAAGAGACATCATGAGAAAACATTGGCATGTGGTTCAGAAGGACCCCATTTTAAAAGGACATATCCCAGATATACCTAGAGTAATATTTAGAAAAGCACCATGCATTAAAGCTAAACTAGCACCTATCACATTCAGGAAAACTAAAACAATGAATGAAAAACAGTGGTTACCCCCCCGGTAGGCTTTTTTTGGATGCCATGATTTGTAAGGCATGCAAACAGGTGACAAAGGGGGACAAGATAGCTTTTAGTTCAAACACTACTAAAGAGGTTTTTAAAATAAAACAAATGATAAATTGCCGTACTGAATATGTTGTCTACCTGCTTGCTTGCCTCTGTGGACTCCAATACGTGGGCCGCACTTCAAGACCATTAAGGGTCCGAGTGCTGGAGCACATGGGCAACATACGCAGGCAGGTGATGACACACAGTGTATCCAGGCACTTTAGTCTGTGCCATGGAGGAAATCCTGAAGGCCTGAGCTATAAAGGAATCGAGAGAGTAGATCCACACTGGAGGGGTGGGGATAGACTCCAGAAACTTTGCCAACGCGAGACATACTGGATCTACAAATTGAAGACTCTAACCCCGAAAGGTCTGAATATAGATATAGACCTCGGGGCCTTCATTTCGATGCCAATATGTTTCGCAACCATAGGGGACACTAGAATTTGTTTTAGGCTGTTACCCTTAATATTTGAATCAAAGTCTTTAAGTTTTATTAGTTTTATCATATTGTATTGGAATTGAACTTTCTTGGATATTAACATTAGATATATTATCAACAATTTTTTGCTTGCAAATATACTGATTTTATTCTCTTTGCTATGATCTTTTTCAGATGACCCCAACTATCAGAATAAACTGTGTGGGTTATTTACCATACATATGTATGCATTTGCACAAGGTTTAATTGTTTATTATCTTAATGCTTTATCGTTTTAAAATATAAAATATACTTCAGTGATTTGACTATGAACTGTGATAACCTGACTTCAATGTTCTTATGATTTTAAGTTGTTTGTATAAAATTGTAATAGTTAGCTATATATGTTCTATAACTGTAACTATAACATGTATTTGTTATCAGTAGATTAATGCCCTGACCATCTTCTTTGTACATTTAAGCATGCCACTTCACTTTGGATTATGTATCTCTTTGGGATTTTTTTAAAGCAGAATTCAGCACATTAGAAACTCGATTCCTCGTTCAGAGTTTCTTTTATACACGTTTTTAATCTAAAACTTTATTGTTACCACTATCAAAGCAGTAAGTTGACAATGTGACAACCAATTTGTTGAAATTCGCACAAGTATAACAATTGTGCGCTTATGATTCTACGCTTTTCCAATATAAAAAGCTTAATTGGATTCGTGACAAAGTTTGATGGGAGTCACTCGGGGAAAGGATTGTATTGGCTGGCGCTTGCCTATGTATTGCTATGAGCCCTGCAATACCTTTCTACAGAGCCTGAGGAAGCCCAGAAAGGGCGAAACGCGTTGCTACAATCCCCGAGTATTTTGAACCATTTCGGCCACCTCAGGAGCAGAAGATAGGAGCGCAACACAACACCCGGACGCAGAGAGTTAGCTGCGCACCTAAACACCCTGCACAACTATCCTAAAAGACTGGCTGCTTTCTATTCTTTCAGCTCTCATGTCGCTTTGAGTGAGCGCTTTTTTAAAATTTTGTACTGTGATTTTGTGCATTGTTTTTTTAGTTTTTATTAAAGATCATGATTACTCCATCTTGGATTCACTGTGTTAATATCACACTCAGAGTGATCCCTACTTAGGCGATGCTATTGGATATCTAAAGAGGGAGGAAGAGAAACCAATCGTAGTGTGTACTCACACGTGGCCGTGTGAGTAATTTTGTTATACCCTCACTCACAACCTATTTCCCATTATTTATTTTGGAAACAGCAGGGGCCTCATAGGATAGCTCCCCAAAGAGGCGTAATTAAAGATACTTCCCTCAAGAGTATTCTCACACTTGCCCGTGTGAGTGTTTGCAGTACTTTTCTGCATTTGATTTATTAAACCATCGGTTTCAGTGATTGTCATACCGTAGTTTAATTGTCCCTTACAATCTGTTTTGTACTCCATTTATGCACCGAGGGCAAGACCGCAAGCCAGTTTCATAGAAAGATCGGAGAAGCCATCTTTTGGACCAAAGGAGAAGAAAGGATCGCATAAAAAAGATACAGAAGATAAAGAAGTAAAGTAAAGAAACCTTGATGTGACACCATTTACACAAGGCAGTGTAAGTGTTTATGTTATTCCACACTTCACCATAAACAATGGTCTAGGATCACATGTCCTTGAATTTAATCAAAGTGTTTTAAGCATTCATATTATCCCTCAGCCTGTGCTCCCCCTGTTCTTCTTGTATTCCTGTACCATTAAGGATCCTGGATAGGTCCTTTTGGGGTCTTGAGCCGCAGGAAGAGAGTTTGAAGTAGATGGGAACCTTATATACCCTATAAGGTTGTTTTGTTCTAAAAAGAACTTTTTATTTTTCCCATACATATAATTCCGTGGTAGCACCCGGGCATTTTCTATCGCCATGGTACACGGTAGGCAGGGTCGATAGATTGTAAGAAACGAAATCCAGACTGGCAAGGACCACAACAGGAGACTCCGCAGGAACAACATCTGCAGATGAGGGCCACTGGAGAGGCAGGGTACCGGACCAGTCACTGCGCGGATTGTGGAGTTGAAGCAAAGGCAATCCTAAAATAATTTGCACTGTGGGAGATTGAAAAATATCGAAGATGATTACCTCCTTATGATCATCACCAAGGTCAATGTAAGTGGAATAGACTCCCAAATAATAAATGCCGGCTGGAGTGGTCGACCGTCGATGGCTTCGAGGCCAATGGGGCTCTTCCTTCTTACCATGGGAATTTGATTTTCCAATGTAAACTTCTGGTACAGGAAATTACCGCCCGATCCTGAATCGACGAAAGCTTCAACCTTCAGAAAAAGGTTCGGACCCTCCAACGTGGCAGGAAGCAGAAACTTCTTTGGGAGAGCTTTGGGAGTAGAGGGGCAAGGAGAGGCAGTACCCAGTAGAAGCCCCTCTAGCTTTACTGGGTGTGCCTGTTTCCCGGCTTCAGGGGACAATTCTGGAGATGATGTTCCAGAGAAGCACAGTAGAAGCAAAGTCTACTATTCAGGCGACGCTGCGCTCTCTCCGTTGACCGAAGTTGTTGACTGCCAACCTGCATCGGTTCCGGCGATTCCAGTGCCAGGAGAGGTGTTGTAGGCGACCAGTGAGAAACAACAGAAGAAGAAGAGCGAGAACAGTGCCTTTTGTGCCGTCGTTCCTGAGTACGCTGATCCATGTGTACGCTCAGGGTGATCAACTCCTCCAGGGAATAAGGCCTGGCATGCGTAGCTAGGTCATCTTTCAACGTATCTGAGAGTTCGTGCCAGTACGCGGCGGTGAGAGCCTCATCATTCCACTGGACTTCAGCGGCCAGCGTACGGAACTAAATGGCGTATTTGGCAGCTGATCTTCGGGCCTGAGAAATGTGGAAAAGAGAGAAGGCGGCTGTCTCTCGCCATGCAGGAGTATCAAACACAAGTTGAAATTCACGTCTGAAGAGAGAATAATCTTGCGTTATTTCGGTTTTGCGCTCCCATAGGGGGGAGGCCCAAGCGAGAGCATCTCCGTTGAGCAAGGCGTATACATATGCTACTTTAGCACGACCAGTGGGAAACAGAGAGGGGGACATGTCAAACTGCACCTCACATTGGTTTAAGAAACCGCGGCAGGCGAGGGGGTCCCCATCGAAGCGATTCGGAGAGGGAATCCGAGGCCAAGAGTTGGCGTAGGTTGTAGCCACCGGTGGCGTAGGAGCCATGGGGCTCTCTTGAAGGGAAAAGTTGGCCATTTGCATGGAAACAGTAGACAGCTGGTTACTGACAAATTATAAGGCCTCTATGGAAATACTTGAACCCACCTCAGGGGGTCTGCGTTTGTTGGGCTCTGCATAATGTCACGCCTGTATGCCCGCAGACCTGGCAAGACCCCAGTACTGATGTGGGAACGGTATTACACCACACACCCACAGCAGTGGGAGCTAGACTGGAGTGTGGTATAGCTTTGCTGGGCCTGTAGAGAGAGTGGTTAATGATACTTGCAACGTCTGTTGGTGTAATCGTAAGAATGGTCGTATCCATGTGCCAATGTCCAGGGGTCCAGAGAGTAGAGTCGTCACGGTACAAAGCCAGGTCCAAGGATTCCAGAGGTCAGCAGGTAGAGTTCGTAGCAAGGTTCAAGGGGTACAGAGAGCAGGGTAGTCCAGGACAAGCAGGGGTCAAAGCCAGGGAAATCCAAAGTAACACAGGAGCAGGACACAGCAGGGACGTAGGAGGAGCACAGCATAGGTCAGCACACACAGGGAAACAGGAACTATGCAGAGTAACGATAGAGAGGACAGACAGGGATTATAAAGGGAGACACACCAATAGGAGAGAGGGGAGGAGTAGAGAGAGAAGTGGGAGACAACAGGGATAGGTCCGGGAGAGAAGAGGAGGAGACAGAAGGGGCAGTCAAGGGAATGGCCTGAAGGGACTGGGAGGAGGAGTCAGGAGCGTGGCAGGCCTGATAAGAGGAGCATGAGAGGAGGAACCAGAAGGGTGACAGGACCCAGACGAGGAGCGTGTGCGCGCGACCTCCGCAAGTTGAGGGAGCGCGCGCACAAGCCGCGTCACCAGGCGCGCGGAGCAAAGCGCCATGGGTACCCTGATGGAGGAGGGCAGAGGAGCGGACAGAGCCGCCAGGGAAGGTGAGGCACTGGCCGCGGGCATAGCGGGTGTCTGGGAGTGGGAAGCATCAGTGCAGGGGCTCGGGGACCGCGGGGGTGCACGAGACCTGCGGGACATGCGCTGAGGCAGTGGAGCAGTGGGAGAAGTAGACGGAACAGGAGAGGAGTGGGAAAGGGTAGAGGGATTGGAAGGAGATGGGACAGAGGGAGAGACAGAAGGGGAAGGAATCCCCTGAACCGTCACACATAGTTTTGTAAGGAAAAGGTTACAGCAAAATCCAGGAGAGGATTCCTTGCAAAGTGTTACAGGTGAGAGCTACCGATAAAGAACATGATGATTTAGGTATTTGCAGCATAAAATTCATTATTAATATCGATTTGACTCAGCAGTAAGGGTTTATTCTATATCTGTAAAAGCAACCAGTCTGCCATATTTCCTGTCGAAATTGACTTAATTTGGGAATTTCCTCCGAAACGGCCCGATAGAGGATATAGAATAAGTCCCCAAGTACTGTATATTTGTCCCCCCAGATTCGCTCCCAAAGATCAACATCACATCCAGATGGTGAAGGGAAAGGTTTAGGGTAAGAGATTTATTAACATTTTTAGATCAGTCATTTTTTCTTCTGAGTTTTTTCAATTTATTTAACTTTTTTTGTATTGACTGTTTCCTAGATTTTTGCAAAAAACGACTAAATCCTTACTTACTGGGAAGAAGCCAACAGAAGAGAAGCCAGAGGTAACTTCTCCGAATAGTCCCCATAATAATGATGGGTCACATTTAGTAACAAAATATCCTTCTCATTACTTACGCAGGAAGTGTGAAATTATCTAGAAGCCTCCAAATATGCTGATCTTTAATCAAATGTGGATATATGTGCATGCTCACACACAGTATTGATCTCTAACGCAGTTGGTGCATAAGCTAGTATGACAGTGAAAAATCAATATACTGTACAGTACCTTCTAACTGCAGTGCATTGGGTATATGTCAATCTCCTCTATCTGGCTAAATTGTCTAATGCAGAGCGCAAACTGGGGGGCGCGCCACCCTGGGGAGGTGCAAGATTGTTTAGGGGAGACGCATGCGGCAGGGGCTATTTTGCAGAGAAGCAGAGAGGAAAGACGTCTGTAGCTGCAATTTCTCCTGCAGCCATTAAGTGGCGCTGTGCGGCACAGCTCATGCAGCACAGGCTTTGACTTGCTGAATGCCGCATGATGAGGTGAGTGTATGTGTGTGGGGGTGGGGGGGTGTGAGACAAAGAGAGACATGGAGAGGTGGGAGACATATTGGGGGGAGGGGGAGAGAAAGAGAGACATGGAGAGGTGGTAGACATATTGGGGGAGGGGGAGAGAAAGAGAGACATGGAGAGGTGGGAGACATATTGGGGGGAGGGGGAGAGAAAGAGAGACATGGAGAGGTTGGAGATATATTGGGTGAGGGGGTGAGAAAGAGAGACACGGAGAGCTGGGAGACAAATTGGGGGTAGGGGGGGAGACATGGAGAGGTGGGAGACATATTGGGGGGAGAGGGAGATAAAGAGAGACATGGAGAGGTTGGAGACATATTGGGGGGAGGGGGAGAGAAAGAGAGACATGGAGAGGTGGTAGACATATTGGGGGAGGGGGAGAGAAAGAGAGACATGGAGAGGTGGGAGACATATTGGGGGGAGGGGGAGAGAAAGAGAGACATGGAGAGGTTGGAGACATATTGGGTGAGGGGGTGAGAAAGAGAGACATGGAGAGCTGGGAGACAAATTGGGGGTAGGGGGGGAGACATGGAGAGGTGGGAGACATATTGTGGGGAGTGGGAGAGAAAGAGAGACATGGAGAGGTGGGAGACATGTTGGGGGGAGAGGGAGATAAAGAGAGACATGGAGAGGTTGGAGACATATTGGGGGTAGGGGGAGAGAAAGAGAGACATGGAGAGGTGGTAGACATATTGGGGGAGGGGAAGAGAAAGAGAGACATGGAGAGGTGGGAGACATATTCGGGGGAGGGGGAGAGAAAGAGAGACATGGAGAGGTTGGAGACATATTGGGTGAGGGGGTGAGAAAGAGAGACATGGAGAGCTGGGAGACAAATTGGGGGTAGTGGGGTAGACATGGAGAGGTGGGAGACATATTGTGGGGAGTGGGAGAGAAAGAGAGACATGGAGAGGTGGGAGACATGTTGGGGGGAGAGGGAGATAAAGAGAGACATGGAGAGGTTGGAGACATATTGGGGGGAGAGGGAGAGAAAGACAGACATGGAGAGGTGGGATAAGTATTGGGGGAGGGGGAGAGAAAGAGACATGGAGAGGTGGGAGACATGTTGGGGGGAGAGGGAGATAAAGAGAGACATGGAGAGGTTGGAGACATATTGGGGGGAGGGGGAGAGAAAGAGAGACATGGAGAGGTGGTAGACATATTGGGGGTGGGGAAGAGAAAGAGAGACATGGAGAGGTGGGAGACATATTGGGGGGAGGGGGAGAGAAAGAGACATGGAGAGGTTGGAGACATATTGGGTGAGGGGTTGAGAAAGAGAGACATGGAGAGCTGGGAGGCAAATTGGGGGTGGGGGGGGGGAGACATGGAGAGGTGGGAGACATATTGTGGGGAGTGGGAGAGAAAGAGAGACATGGAGAGGTGGGAGACATGTTGGGGGGAGAGGGAGATAAAGAGAGACATGGAGAGGTTGGAGACATATTGGGGGAGGGGGAGAGAAAGACAGACATGGAGAGGTGGGATAAGTATTGGGAGAGGGGGAGAGAAAGAGAGACATGGAGAGGTGGGAGACATATTGGGGGAGGGGGAGAGAAAGAGAGACATGGAGAGGTGGGAGACATATTGGAGGAGGGGGAGATAAAGAGAGACATGGAGAGGTTGGAGACATATTGGGGGGAGGGGGAGAGAAAGAGACACGGAGAGGTGGGATAAATATTGGGGGGGGTAGAGAAAGAGAGACATGGAGGGGTGGGAGACATATTTGGGGGAGGGGGAGAGACATGGAGAGGTGGGAGACATATTGGGGGGAGGGGGAGAGAGACACCGGAGGAAGGTGAGAGAGAAAGACACTGGGGGGAGGTCAGAGAGAAGACACTGGGGGAAGGTGAGAGAGACACTGGGGGGAAGTAAGAGAGAAAGACACTGGGGGAAGGTGAGAGAGAAAGACAGTGGGGGAATGTGAGAGAGAGACACTGGGGGAAGGTGAGAGCGAAAGACACTGGGGGAAGGTGAGAGAGAGCCACTGGGTGAAGGTGAGAGAGAGACACTGTGGGAAGGTGAGAGAGATACTGGGGAAGGTGAGAGAGACACTGGGGGAAGGTGAGAGAGATACACTGGGGGAAGGTGAGAGAGATACACTGGGGGGAAGGTGAGAGAGAGACACTGGGGGGAAGGTGAGAGAGAGACACTGGGGGGAAGGTGAGAGAGAGACAATGGGGGGAAGGTGAGAGAAAGACACTGGGGGGAAGGTGAGAGAAAGACACTGGGTGAAGGTGAGAGAGAAAGACTCCGGGGGAAGGTGAGAGAGAAAGACACCGGGGAAAGGTGAGAGAGAAAGACACCGGGGGAAGGTGAGAGAGAAAGACTCCAGGGGAAGGTGAGAGAGAAAGACACCGGGGAAAGGTGAGAGAGAAAGACACTGGGGGAAGGTAAGAGAGAGACACTGGGGGGAAGGTGAGAGAGAGACACTGGGGAGAAGGTGTGAGAGATTGACACTGGGGGAATGGGAGAGAGAGAGGCACTGGGGGAAGAGGAGAGAGAGAGAGACACTGGGGGAAGGTGAGAGAGAGAGACACGGGGGAAGGTGAGAGAGAGAGAGACACTGGGGGAGGTGGGAGAGAGAGACACTGGGGGGAGGTTAAAGAGACACAATGGCTGGAGGGAGAGACACAATGGCTGGAGGGAGAGACACAATGGCTAAACGGAGGGATGAAGGTCAGGCAGAGATGGCAGAATTGAGGGGCTTGGGAGGGGGATGAGTTTTGGGGGCTGGGGGTTATTGTTTGGGTCAGGGGGGTCACTTGGGAGTATTGATCAGCAAGGGAGATTCATCAGTATCCCCCTTGAGTTTGGTTATGGGGTCCCTGATCACTGGGCAACATTTAAAACGGGAATAAATAAATAATACATAAAACTGGTATGTAGGAGTGGATGACACTGGGGAAAGCAAATGGGAGAAGGAAAAAAGGGAGGGGAAAAAAAGGGGGCATGAGAGGGAAGGGATGTAGCAAAGAGATGGATGAATGCTCCCTCAAATGGATTGCCTTTGTGCACCAGAAAAAAACATATTACCAGAGGCCAGCAAACAATAAAATAAACGGTGATCCAATACTAGTATACTGCCTGTGCGCACGCCTGCAGCCCAAGCGATTTGTGAACTTGACTGCAGGAGATTGTAGACACGTGGCGGACACGTCACAAAGCTGGTTCGCCCTCATTGGCTGAATCAGCTCACGTGCGCTGACGTCATGTGATTTTGATTACATCAGGCAGGGGCTGTGAGAAATGTCATGGATGAAAAGGGGGCTCGGCATAAAAAGTTTTCTCACCCCTGGTCTAATGCACTTGCAGACGTATCTCCCTCATTTAAATGGCAGTCCAAGCTTAGAATGTAATATTGTACAGCGCGAGTGTTACAGGTGAGAGCTGCCGATAAAGAACATGATGATTTAGGCATTTGCAGCATAAAATTTGTTATTAATATCGATTTGACTAGGCAGTAAGGGGTTTATTCTATATCTGCAAAAGCAACCAGTCAGCCATATTTTCTGTCGAAATTGACTTAATTTGGGAATTTCCTCCGAAACGGCCCGATAGAGGATATAGAATAAGTCCCCAAGTACTGTATATTTGTCCCCCCAGATTCGCTCCCAAAGATCAACATCACATCCAGATGGTGAAGGGAAAGGTTTAGGGTAAGAGATTTGTTAACATTTTTAGATCAGTCATTTTTTCTTCTGAGTTTTTTCAATTTATTTAACTTTTTTTATATTGACTGTTTCCTAGATTTTTGCAAAAAACGACTAAATCCTTACTTACTGGGAAGAAGCCAGCAGAAGAGAAGCCAGAGGTAACTTCTCCGAATAGTCCCCATAATAATGATGGGTCACATTTAGTAACAAAATATCCTACTCATTACTTACGCAGGAAGTGTGAAATTATCTAGAAGCCTCCAAATATGCTGATCTTTAATCAAATGTGGATATATGTGCATGCTCACACACAGTATTGATCTCTAACGCAGTTGGTGCATAAGCTAGTATGACAGTGAAAAATCAATAAACAGTACCTTCTAACTGCAGTGCATTGGGTATATGTCAATCTCCTCTATCTGGCTAAATTGTCTAATGCAGAGCGCAAACTGGGGGGGCGCGCCACCCTGGGGAGGTGCAAGATTGTTTAGGGGAGACGCAGGCGGCAGGGGCTATTTTGCAGAGAAGCAAAGAGGAAAGACGTCTGTAGCTGCAATTTCTCCTGCAGCCATTAAGTGGCGCTGTGCGGCACAGCTCATGCAGCACAGGCTTTGACTTGCTGAATGCCGCGTGATGAGGTGAGTGTGTGTGTGTGGGGGTGGGGGTGTGTGAGACAAAGAGAGACATGGAGAGGTGGGAGACATATTGGGGGGAGGGGGAGAGAAAGAGAGACATGGAGAGGTGGTAGACATATTGGGGGAGGGGGAGAGAAAGAGAGACATGGAGAGGTGGGAGACATATTGGGGGGAGGGGGAGAGAAAGAGAGACATGGAGAGGTTGGAGACATATTGGGTGAGGGGGTGAGAAGAGAGACATGGAGAGCTGGGAGACAAATTGGGGGTAGGGGGGGAGACATGGAGAGGTGGGAGACATATTGTGGGGAGTGGGAGAGAAAGAGAGACATGGAGAGGTTGGAGACGTATTGGGGGGAGGGGGAGAGAAAGAGAGACATGGAGAGGTGGGATAAGTATTGGGGGAGGGGGAGAGAAAGAGAGACATGAAGAGGTGGGAGACATGTTGGGGGGAGAGGGAGATAAAGAGAGACATGGAGAGGTTGGAGACATATTGGGGGGAGTGGGAGAGAAAGAGAGACATGGAGAGGTTAAGACATATTGGGTGAGGGGGTGAGAAAGAGAGACATGGAGAGCTGGGAGACAAATTGGGGGTAGGGGGGGAGACATGGAGAGGTGGGAGACATATTGTGGGGAGTGGGAGAGAAAGAGAGACATGGAGAGGTGGGAGACATGTTGGGGGGAGAGGGAGATAAAGAGCGACATGGAGAGGTTGGAGACATATTGGGGGGAGGGGGAGAGATAGACAGACATGGAGAGGTGGGATAAGTATTGGGGGAGGGGGAGAGAAAGAGAGACATGGAGAGGTGGGAGACATATTGGGGGAGGGGGAGAGAAAGAGAGACATGGAGAGGTGGGAGACATTGGGGGAGGGGGAGATAAAGAGAGACATGGAGAGGTTGGAGACATATTGGGGGGAGGGGGAGAGAAAGAGACACGGAGAGGTGGGATAAATATTGGGGGGGGGTAGAGAAAGAGAGACATGGAGGGGTGGGAGACATATTCGGGGGAGGGGGAGAGACATGGAGAGGTGGGAGACATATTGGGGGGAGGGGGAGAGAGACACCGGAGGAAGGTGAGAGAGAAATACACTGGGGGGAGGTCAGAGAGAAGACACTGGGGGAAGGTAAGAGAGAAAGACACTGGGGGAAGGTGAGAGAGAAAGACAGTTTGGGAATGTGAGAGAGAGACACTGGGGGAAGGTGAGAGAGAGAGACACTGGGGGAAGGTGAGAGAGAGACACTGTGGGAAGATGAGAGAGACACTGGGGAAGGTGAGAGAGACACTGGGGGAAGGTGAGAGAGACACTGGGGGAAGATGAGAGAGAGACACTGGGGGGAAGGTGAGAGAGAGACACTGGGGGGAAGGTGAGAGAGAGACACTGGGGGGAAGGTGAGAGAGAGACAATGGGGGGAAGGTGAGAGAAAGACACTGGGGGGAAGGTGAGAGAAAGACACTGGGTGAAGGTGAGAAAGAAAGACTCCAGGGGAAGGTGAGAGAGAAAGACACCGGGGAAAGGTGAGAGAGAAAGACACTGGGGGAAGGTAAGAGAGAGACACTGGGGGGAAGGTGAGAGAGAGACACTGGGGGGAATGTGAGAGAAAGACACTGGGGGGAAGGTGAGAGAAAGACACTGGGTGAAGGTGAGAGAGAAAGACTCCGGGGGAAGGTGAGAGAGAAAGACACCGGGGAAAGGTGAGAGAGAAAGACACTGGGTGAAGGTGAGAGAGAAAGACACTGGGGGAAGGTGAGAGAGAAAGACTCCAGGGGAAGGTGAGAGAGAAAGACACCGGGGAAAGGTGAGAGAGAAAGACACTGGGGGAAGGTAAGAGAGAGACACTGGGGGGAAGGTGAGAGAGAGACACTGGGGGGAAGGTGTGAGAGAGAGACACTGGGGGAATGGGAGAGAGAGAGGCACTGGGGGAAGGGGTGAGAGAGAGACACTGGGGGAAGGTGAGACAGAGAGACACGGGGGAAGGTGAGAGAGAGAGACACTGGGGGAGGTGGGAGAGGGAGACACTGGGGGGAGGTGAAAGAGACACAATGGCTGGAGGGAGAGACACAATGGCTGGAGGGAGAGACACAATGGCTAAACGGAGGGATGAAGGTCAGGCAGAGATGGCAGAATTGAGGGGCTTGGGAGGAGGATGAGTTTTGGGGGCTGGGGGTTATTGTTTGGGTCAGGGGGGTCACTTGGGAGTATTGATCAGCAAGGGAGATTCATCAGTATCCCCCTTGAGTTTGGTTATGGGGTCCCTGATCACTGGGCAACATTTAAAACGGGAATAAATAAATAATACATAAAACTGGTAGGTAGGAGTGGATGACACTGGGGAAAGCAAATGGGAGGGGAAAAAAAGGGGGCATGAGAGGGAAGGGATGTAGCAAAGAGATGGATGAATGCTCCCTCAAATGGATTGCCTTTGTGCACCAGAAAAAAACATATTACCAGAGGCCAGCAAACAATAAAATAAACGGTGATCCAATACTAGTATACTGCCTGTGCGCACGCCTGCAGCCCAAGCGATTTGTGAACTTGACTGCAGGAGATTGTAGACACGTGGCGGACACGTCACAAAGCTGGTTCGCCCTCATTGGCTGAATCAGCTCACGTGCGCTGACGTCATGTGATTTTGATTACATCAGGCAGGGGCTGTGAGAAATGTCATGGATGAAAAGGGGGCTCGGCATAAAAAGTTTTCTCACCCCTGGTCTAATGCACTTGCAGACGTATCTCCCTCATTTAAATAGCAGTCCAAGCTTAGAATGTAATATTGTACAGCGCGAGTGTTACAGGTGAGAGCTGCCGATAAAGAACATGATGATTTAGGCATTTGCAGCATAAAATTTGTTATTAATATCGATTTGACTAGGCAGTAAGGGGTTTATTCTATATCTGCAAAAGCAACCAGTCAGCCATATTTTCTGTCGAAATTGACTTAATTTGGGAATTTCCTCCGAAACGGCCCGATAGAGGATATAGAATAAGTCCCCAAGTACTGTATATTTGTCCCCCCAGATTCGCTCCCAAAGATCAGCATCACATCCAGATGGTGAAGGGAAAGCTTTAGGGTAAGAGATTTGTTAACATTTTTAGATCAGTCATTTTTTCTTCTTCTGAGCTTTTGCAATTTATTTAACTTTTTTGTATTGACTGTTTCCTAGATTTTTCCAAAGAACTACTAAATCCTTACATACTGGGAAGAAGCCAGCAGAAGAGATGCCAGAGGTAACTTCTCCGATTAGTCCCTATAATAATGATGGGTCACATTTAGTAACAAAATATCCTTCTCATTACTTACGCAGGAAGTGTGAAACCATCTAGGAGCCTCCAAACGTGCTGATCTTTAATGAAATGTGGATATGTGTGCCTACTCACACACAGTATTGATCTCTATTTCATTTGGTGCATAAGCTACAGTATGGCAGTGAAAAATTAATATACAGTACCTTCTAACTGCAGTGCATTGGGTATATGTCAGTCTCTTCCATCTGGCTGCACTGTCTAATGCACTTGCAGACCTATCTCCCTCACTTAAGTATCAGTCCAATCTTAGAATGTAATATTGTACAGCGTGAGTGTTGCAGGTGAGAGCTGCCAATTAAAAACATGATGATTTAGGCATTCGCAGCCTAACAGTGAGGGGTAACCAGGCCATAAATAAAGGTCCTATGCCCGGCTGGTTTCCTTTGAGCACTATTGGAGAGATTAGAGTGTCAGCTCTTGAACCCCGTCATTGCACATGCATTATATTGTAATAAAGAATGTATGTGTATTTTACCTTTCCAGGAGTGCTAACCAGTGGAGATTCTCAGGCTTTGAGATTCACGGTGGGTTTTGCGGTGAAAGTGTTGTCGGATTGTGTCTAGGTAGAAGGGGTCCAGAGTTGCTACACACCCCAAAAATGTGTCCGGGAATCAGGTCAGAATTCCGGGAACATGTAGACACAGACCTATGGGCAAAATCCTCCCTGGAAAGCAGTTGTGCGACTCACTGCCCGGTTTCCCTGCTACAGCATAGACCAGAAAGGTAAATGGGGGCAAAGAGATGTGTGTATCCCGGGTACAGGGAAAAGAAAAGGAAAACATGTTTGTCTCTGTCTTCCTTATTTCCCTCTGAGTCCCCCCAACCTTATGTACGGCTGGGCACCCACAAACCATATACTGTTTGTGGGTCACCTTGGCCGTAGCTGGGGTACCCCCCTTAACTCAGGGATTTCCTCAGCTAATTTAATACATAGTGATCCCTTTGCCTCATTCTCCTTTCTGAGTTATGCTGAAGCAGGGCATCCTAGTGGCAAGTCTCGGTTACATTTTCAAGGTGAGGTATTGCTGGGACAATGTGCCTACATGTATTCGAGAATCAGGCATGATTCCCAGGTACATTTATGGGGGATCCGACAACTCTGGACCCCAACCTCCTAGGCACATTCTGTTAACGGTTCCTCTGCAAAACTCCCCTTGAAACTCATAACCTAGCAATCCTTGCTTGATTGCATGCCCAGAAAGGGAAAAACACAAAAATACTTTTCATTCACATTGTACATTGGAAACATACAATAAAAGCATTTCGTTAGCCACAGAACGGTATCGTCTATATATATATATCGTCTATATATACTTTTTTTACCCACCATAACCTAAATGACAGTGGTGATTACCTAGTCTAGTCTCAAACCTGCTAACCATTAAGACCAGCCTCACACTGATGATACCCATCAAGGTTGAAACATGTATGTGAGTGAGTCTAATGGCTTTGCATCTCATCCCAGCCTCTGTCTAAAAGCTGTGTTTAAAACAGCATGCATTGGCTTGAGGATTGGCTTGTGTAATATGAGCTTGAGACAAAAGGTGGCACTGAGTGCTCATTTGCATGTCATTTCCCAGAATCCCTTGCTGCAGTTGAAGCGCTGTATACTGGGTGACAATGGGGAAAGTCGTAGTTGTTTGTGGAAAGTGAGCGACCCCGTCAGGAATACAACATGTAAATAAAAAACATATAAAGCAATAATTGTGCAGTATAGTGATTATTTTTTGGCTTGTTCAAGAATCTTGGCTCTTGGGGAAAACCTACTTACAGCAACATAGAAGAAAATTCGCATTTGTCTGACTCTGTCAGGTAGTGGAGAAATGACGAGGTTTCTTTAAGGTGTACTTATATCCCCACTTGGTCTTGACACATATGGATAGGCTCAGGGTTGGTAAGATTCAAATCCCCATAAGGTATATGTGGACAAAGAGCAGAGAAACAGACCGATGGTGTAGGTTGTAGAACAGGATTTTATAAATAGCAAGTTAAAAGACATGTACTCACACTCTGTACATGTATATAATGCACATAAGGGTATCTTTAGCGCTGTGTGCGCCCGCTGTCGCTTCTCCCCGTCCTCCTCTATCCCCAGTCCTGCTGCCGGCAATGGCGTGTGACGTCACGTCCCTCTGAACGGCTGATCGTGTCCAAAGGAGATAGGCTGTGGCGCGCTGGGAGAGGAATCGCGGGTGAATTCAAACGGCTGAAATCTGGAGTCTTCTCTTCAAAGCAGCTGCAGCTTGATGGGATGGCTCTACGCGTTTCGCTGTCGCATACAGCTTCGTCAGGAGCGTCATGACGTGTTATGTGGGCGTCACATACTTATACTGTTGGAGTCTAATTGACTGTGTGTTGTCTATCTGATTGAACTCATTATTATTTAATTTAACCCACATGGTTGCCTTTACATAGGCACAATCATCTCTGTGGTTCAAAACATAAAATCACTGTTATATCAATACATTATGAATTACATATTAAATAGGTTATACAATCTTTAATAATTTTAAAACCAAAATAAAAAAGAAAAATGCTCATCTAAACAATTAATACAATTAGAAACTATTTATTAATGGCTAACTTCAAATTTTGCATATACTTCATTAGGATATATAAAACGTATTTAAAAACTCATAGAACGGGAGAGGGAAAAAAACAAGAGAGACATGGAAAAACATATGTTAGTATTTCAAATATTTTCTTCAAAAGAACATATATAAGAGGTTTCCAGAGTAATATGGATTGCATACCAATAGAGGTCGATTTAAATAAAAGCATTAATCCAATGGGAGCACTGTATTGTAGTTCATTATCAAAATGAGATTTGGCTAAATTTACATTAAAAGACTTTTAAAATATATTAAAGTGAGAAAATACAGTAAGATTTACAATAAATTTTAAAATATTAATTGGATAAAATGTTTTTAAAAACATAATAAAAAAATGTATAAAAAGGATTATCTAAATTAGAAAGTTATAATAATTTACACAGATAAAAGGGGCATATTAAAAGAGACACTACGTTATATATATCTATTAATCATGTAAAAAGGGTAAAATTTCAAAATCTGAATTCAAGCCATGAGGAATTAATGTATCAAGCTTATGAATCCAGAACATTTCCCTTTTACTTAAGTCCACCTCTCTTGAACGCCCCCTCCAGTGTTGTTTAACCTGTTCTATAGCCGTAAATCTTAGACTATCTGGATTTGATTGGTGATACTTAGCGTAATGCTTGGAAACGCTGTGAGTTAAAATACCCCTTCTGATATTGCTCAGATGTTCGATAATGCGGGTACGAATGGGTCTTGATGTCTTCCCTACATATTGTAACCCGCAGGGGCACTGAAGGATATATATTACAAAATCGGTAGAACAGTTAATATATTGCTTGATTTTAAAAGCTTCTTTATTTCTATGACATATAAAACTAGTTTTATCTTTCAGTTTATGCTGACAGGCCTTGCATGTTGCACAACCATAAAATCCAGTCAGGTTTTTTAACCACCCTTGTTTGGTCTCTCTTGTGCTTTTTAAAGCGCTCGGTGCAATAATATTTTTTATGTTCTGTGCCTTCTTGAAAATTATTTTTGGAGTATCTGGTAAAATATCCCTTAATATATTATCAGATTTTAGAACATGCCAATGTTTACGCAAGATCCTTTCTATATTTTTAGATTCTTTATTGAAAGTCGTCAGGAATGCTGTATCATAAGGATTCACTGAATTGTGAGATTCGTTCTTCTTTTTAGGCTGTAAAGTTTCCTTTCTATCTAAATTTTTAGCCTTTGTCAAAGCCTTATCTAAAATGTCTTTACTATAATTTTTCTCCTCAAATCTTGTCTCCAAAATTTTGCACTGATCTTTGAAAATATTGTCTTCGGTGCAGTTCCTACGGAGTCTTCTATATTGACTATAGGGGACTCCGTCCATCCAATGATGGTGATGACAGCTGGATCTCAAAATAAAATTATTGCAGTCAACATTTTTGAAATGTGTCTTAGTTTTTATGTTGCCCCCCTCTATGTATATATTCAAGTCTAGATATTCAATAAAAGTCTCACTTATAGTATATGTAAATTTAAGATTAAAATTATTTTTATTAAGATTCAAAATAAATTGCTCTAAACCTCCTTTGTCTCCCTGCCAAATAAGGATAATGTCATCAATGTAGCGCCGCCATAGGACAAGATTCTCCCCCAGCTCGCCCTCGGACCAGATGGTGCGGTCCTCCCAATATCCCATGAAGAGATTAGCGTAGCTGGGGGCAAATCTTGTTCCCATGGCGGTGCCACATTTCTGAACATAAAATGTGTTATTAAACAAAAAGAAATTTTTCTGTAAAATAAATGAATTGATATAACAGTGATTTTATGTTTTGAACCACAGAGATGATTGTGCCTATGTAAAGGCAACCATGTGGGTTAAATTAAATAATAATGAGTTCAATCAGATAGACAACACACAGTCAATTAGACTCCAACAGTATAAGTATGTGACGCCCACATAACACGTCATGACGCTCCTGACGAAGCTGTATGCGACAGCGAAACGCGTAGAGCCATCCCATCAAGCTGCAGCTGCTTTGAAGAGAAGACTCCAGATTTCAGCCGTTTGAATTCACCCGCGATTCCTCTCCCAGCGCGCCACAGCCTATCTCCTTTGGACACGATCAGCCGTTCAGAGGGACGTGACGTCACACGCCATTGCCGGCAGCAGGACTGGGGATAGAGGAGGACGGGGAGAAGCGACAGCGGGCGCACACAGCGCTAAAGATACCCTTATGTGCATTATATACATGTACAGAGTGTGAGTACATGTCTTTTAACTTGCTATTTATAAAATCCTGTTCTACAACCTACACCATCGGTCTGTTTCTCTGCTCTTTGTCCACATATACCTTATGGGGATTTGAATCTTACCAACCCTGAGCCTATCCATATGTGTCAAGACCAAGTGGGGATATAAGTACACCTTAAAGAAACCTCATCATTTCTCCACTACCTGACAGAGTCAGACAAATGCGAATTTTCTTCTATGTTGCTGTAAGTAGGTTTTCCCCAAGAGCCAAGATTCTTGAACAAGCCAAAAAATAATCACAATACTGCACAATTATTGCTTTATATGTTTTTTATTTACATGTTGTATTCCTGACGGGGTCGCTCACTTTCCACAAACAACTACGACTGTACCTGTGGGAAATCAAAGCATATTTCCCTGGAAGGTTTGAGAAGTATCCTGTTGGGTAACATTATTTATTTTTATTATATTTATTGTTTGAATTTGATCACAACACTGTGTATCTACTAGGGAACTGTGGCGCCTAGGCAAGTCATTTAAGTACATTTTGACAATGGGGAAAGACAGGGTTGCAGACCTGTCTAAGACATGCAAATGAACATACAGTAATGTTTACAGTTGCTTTATGCTTTACTGTGGAGGGTTTTTGTCACTTTTTTTACCCACCATAACCTAAATGACAGTGGTGATTACCTAGTCTAGTCTCAAACCTGCTAGCCATTAAGACCAGCCTCACACTGATGATACCCATCATGGTTGAAACATTTATGTGAGTGGGTCTAATGGCTTTGCATCTCATCCCAGCCTCTGTCTAAAAGCTGTGTTTAAAACAGCATGCATTGGCTTGAGGATTGGCTTGTGTAATACGAGCTTGAGACAAAAGGTGGCACTGAGTGCTCATTTGCATGTCATTTCCCAGAATCCCTTGCTGCAGTGGAAGCGCTGTATGCTGGGTGACAATGGGGAAAGACAGGGTTGCAGACCTGTCTAAGACATGCAAATGAACATACAATAATATTTACAGTTGCTATATATATATATATATATATATATATATACAACTTGACCGCATCATGGGTTTGCATAAGGGGGAAAAGAACAAGGAGAAAACAAAAACTGTATTAAAAATCGCATACTGTATTTATAAAAACTGCTTAAAACATCAAACTTATATCTAAGAAGATAAACCCAGGGAGAGAGTAGGTGCAGATTTTAAATGGAGAGATCCAGAGCTTTCAAAGATACTACCTCATTAAAAGCATTAAGAATTTAAGTATTTAAATATATAAATACAAATGTTTAAGGTTATAAAAAAGGTATAATCTCAAAGTCAGCATTTAAGCCGAAAGGGGTAGGCGTCTTTAATTTATGAAAACATTTCCCGCTTACTTAAATCCAATCCACTATCTCTTCCTCTCCAATTTTGCTGCACCAAATCAATCCCCATAAAGGTCAAACCGGTGGGATCTGAGTTGTGACACTTAAAAAAAATGTCTGAGCACACTATGAGTGGTGACCGCCTCCGAATAGTGCTCAAGTGCTCAAGAATGCGTGTCCTGATGGGTCTTTTTGTTTTGCATACACATTGGAGACCACAGGAGCATTCCAACAAGTCTATGACAAAAGAGTAGTTAGTGATTAATGCGCTCCAGCGCTGGATCCATATGATGCATGTAATACAAATAAATTCACAGACTGGGGCTAGTGAGGTTAATGAAGATACAAAATCCTCTGTGGGGCCAATTAATCCCTGAAGACGAGGCTGTAAGTGTAGCCCCTATGTATTCCTCATGGGGATGGTCCCTTGAATGGATTGTGGTTGAAATAAAGTCAAAAGTACTCAAATATTGCCCAATCTGAATGTCCTAGGTGGCGTGCAGCTGAGTGGAAATGCTGGTAAGCGTAGAGAAGAGAGGTGAACTGGCGCACAGCTGTTCACAGCTCTCTTCTCTACTCTTACAAGTATATGACAAACTCAGACCTGCAGCATATAAATTGTTCTATTTTTAAAGTCTCCATCACATTTGATTTGAAGCATAATTTATCTTTAGACTTGAACTTACACGCTGTGCAGGATGTACAACCGAAGAAGCCTTTTTTTTTTAAAACACTCAGCATCCTTCAAAAAATTTCTCTCATCATTACTTTCCCCATTCTTGCATTTTCTTATTAAACTTGGAGCCAACCTATTCTTCAGATTGCATTTTTTTTAATTTTTTTTTACATCTGGTACTTTGGGAATCTCATTCCTCAATAAGGGATCTCTCAACAATAAGTGCTAATGGTTTTTAATAATATCTTTAATTTTCTTTGCATCCATGTTATATTCAATCAGGAATGGAAAGCTAAAGTCCTTTTTCATTGTTTCTGAAAAGGGTAGCTTTTCTTTAACTTTAATCAGGTCCTTTCTTTCTAATCTATTTGTTTTTTCAAGTGAGTCTTCAAGGAGTTTCTCACTATAGTTTTTCTCTAAAAACCTTTTCTTTAAAATGTCTACTTGACTAGAGAATACTCCTTCGTCCAAACAGTTCCTTTTTATCCTGCAAAACTGCCCGTATGGTACATTATCCATCCATTTAGGATGGTGGCAGCTTGTTCTCAGAATTTAGTGATTGGTATCCACAGGTTTAAAGAACGACCTAGTTTTCACTTGGTCATTCTCAATATAAATAGTCAGGTCTAAATAGCCCATCTCTATATAACTCATTTTTGACGTAAAACGCAGATTTCTATCATTGTCATCTAATTCTTCTATAAACCTAGTAAGGCTATCTGAATCCCCCTTCCACACTAAAATAATATCGTCAATATACCTCGGCCAGAGGACCAGGTCTGCACTGGGCCCCACTTCAGACACGATATTAAGATCTTCCCAATCTCCCATAAAGAGATTGGCGTAGCTCGGTGCAAACCTGGACCCCATGGCTGTACTACATCTCTGAAGGAAAAATGTATCTTCAAACCAAAAATAATTTTTGTGCAAGATAAATTTCATACACTCAATTAGGAAATGTATGTGTAGCCATGCTGTAAAATGGTATGCAGTTATCCCTCCTGCTGGCAGTAAGGCCTGGTAAGTAACAGGGATGCCAGCAGTAATCATGGAGGTTTGCCCTCACACCCTGGTGAGGTGCCATATGTGTGGATGGGAGGAGCTACATACTCTGAGTCCACCGTTAGTGACATCAGAGATGTGCCAGCCCCCTGAAGATATAAGGCACAGCACTGCTCAAAGTTAGTGTGTTGGAGTTAGGAGCAGGTCTGCGTTGAGACCTGGGGAAATAGGCTCACTAGTGCTGTAACTAGTGGCCCCATTCTAAATCAATCAGCATCAAGCTGTCAACGCCATACTGTGTCCAGGGACCTGGCACAGGGGTGATCTCCCTGAGGGGAGAGGGGATCCCGCTCCATTGGGAGGGTGTACCTTGGAAGGGATCGCCTGCCAAGATGTGCGGCTAAGTAACTTACTGCGAGGGGCAGCTAGCCCATATCACCAATCAATAAAGAATGACCTTGCATAAAGACACTTCACTGTGTGAGTCTGGAGTTACTCAGCAGGGGATGACCCCACCAAGAAGGAGTTCCTCATCAGAATCATCCCCACGCAGACGCAGGGATCCTGATGAGGTGGAGGCGCTGCACTGGATATAGGTAGGACTCACACACACTACCTGAGCTGCCTGTCTGGGTTGGCAATCCCCACACAACATCATGCGGGAGACTCAGGAGTCCTGTTGCCAACAGGTGCACCACCAGACACTACCATGTAATGGGGACTGGTTAGACCATAGGGGCAAATGTGAGATTGGGTGGGCCAGGCCAAGTCAGAAAATCCATTACATTTGGAGGCGCTGCTGAGATATGTAGACCTGTCAACAGGACAGGCTTTTGCTAGGCACACTGGGAAACAGGGAGAGTGTCTGCTGCCACTTTGTGCTGCGTTGGGACGGAGCCTAGGGGTAGTCAGGGGGCTGATGGAGAATTGTCAGCTCGCAGGGACGACCTAGGGGCTTGAAAGGAGTTGCAGGTTTGGAGAGGGGCTATAGCTGTTCTAGTCACCTTGAGGTAGTGCTAGTTGGTAGGATGCCTGAAGGGATAGCCTGTTAACGAGGTCAGGGATTCTGGACAGGGTCTGCGCTAGGCTAGCCGACAGTAGGTAGACGCCCCAAGTACTGCATGGAAGAGCCAGAGTACTCTAGCCCATTCCAGACCACTTACCGAAGGGAGCACAGACTGGGAGGAAGGAAATACAGCAGACACAGAAAGACTGAGCCTAGCCTGAGGTAGTGCAAACACGAATCCAGCCTACATTAGGTACACAAGGTGGTGCATCAAGGCAATCTTTATTGTACCGTTGTGGCAGCTGCCCCACAGAGAGGAGCTCCATGTACAATCACAGTAAATACAGCAACGAAATGGCGACCGCAAGAATGGAGGATCCGCGCGGTGTGGAAGGTCCATAATGGCGGATGGAGGCAGATGGAGGGAACGCATGTAGTGTGCGTTCTGCTGAAGAGCAAGCTACTATGTGACTTTGGCAAGCCTGTTGTGGAGTGGCGCGAAAGCTGTGGCCGCGCCGTTTTTGTCCTGTCTGGGACCTAGGGGTACTACCCCTGAGGACATGGAGGAGGACATTACTGTGATATGTGGAGAAAATGATGAAGTTGCCTGTCAGTCGGCATACAAACAGTTAAACGCTACTTCAACGCTCAAAGAGACTGACAGCGTGAACCAAAATGGCCGCTCCCGCTTCCCTGGGAGACCGCGTGGAGCAAGTGCAGAAAATTCTGCAGATTCTGGATTTACAGAAAGTTGGCCAGGAGTGGCGCCAACAGGAAAACTCTGCCCTGCTGGGGTTTATGGAGCGAAACCTGGGGCCACGCCCTCATGGACTATGACTAACTCAGCCCCAGTGCTGGGTCACCCGATCAACTTGTGGGACCTCCCCCTAATCTCAACCAGGAGGAGTGGTTTCCAATTATGCCCAGTGGGAACGGATTCAGCTGAGCGAGGAGCTGGTGAGCCGGCCGCGCCTGTAATTAGTGATGCCTGTGGAGGAAAAGACAAAGAGGCTGAGAAAATTTGGCCGGGGATGGCGCCAAATAAGGAATGGTGCTCGGGTGGTGGCGCGAAAACTGAAGCCGCGCCCCCCAGGACTGTGAAAAATACAGCACTAATCCCAGGACATCCTATAAAGTTGTGGGATCCGCCTCTAATCTCCAATAGTGGGGGTGGCTTCCAGCTTTGTCAGATGAGGGTGGAGCTAGTCAAGGGAGTGGTTGGCAACTCAACCCCTGCTTGTCAGTCACGCGGAGCCAGTACACTGAACAGACCACTGCTGCGAGTACCTCCTACCGTGACTATGGCCTGTAAGCAGGAAGGGAATACTATGGTATCCACCCAACCCTATTCGGCACCAGGAGGCTTCCTGGTGATTCAGGTGGCCGGTACCGAGACCGTGGCGTGCCTTTGTTTACAGTGCAGACTACCCGGTGATACAGTGGGTACAGCGGCACGCTGCCCGCACCGTGCTCTTCAATACTTGTGGCCTATGCCTACGTTCATACCCATTCAGGCCATCGAAGCAGTGGGAGATGCGGCTATGCTGTCAGCCGAGCTACCCGGCATGCTCTGGAGGGAAGCTGCAGATTCCAGAGAATGGGGATCGGGGCCGGTTGCCAAAGCCGAGCCCGAGGAGAAAGAAACGATCGGCAGGTGTGCTGGCCGAGAAACTAAGCGGCGGTCACCCCGACCGGTCCCCCCAAGCAAGGTGGAAGTGGATTCCTCTGAGGAGTAACCCATGGCATCGTTCGATGCGGTGATTCGGCAAACCACAAGCTCCTGTGGCGGTAATGGGAGAAAAGAGCCACTTACCGGAGCTGTCAGCGAAAAGAAGCGGGTGTCACCGGTGCCACGGAAGACCGAGAGACGGAGTCCCCTGGTTCCGGGGACCGGCAGGTCCAGTGGTGAGTGTCAATCCACACCAACACCCCGGAGCGGTAAGAGCAGTCCTTGTTCTTACCAGGCTCCGATGGCTACGTCGGCGGAGGAAAGCCGGTACCAGGCCCAGGCGGTGCGATCGAAACCAGCGGAGCTGCCGGATGTCGTTTTGAAGGAGAGGTCCCGCTTGGGGACCCATCCCAAGATGGCGGAGCGTCCAGCCTCGTAGATAACGTCACTTCCGGCGGGCGTGGTAGAACAACCAGAGAGACGACTACGCATCACGGATCGGGCAGTGCTTCCCGAACGCCCGGTCCTAATAAGAGTTGGCAGGCGTCGAGAAAGGAGAGCGGTGAGACCCGACCAGTGGAGAGCCCTTGCGGTAACTCTGGACAATGCAGTAGGAGAGAGCGCGTCGGAACCCCGCAGATACCCACTGTCCGCCCTTATGCCCAACCCCACGCCCTAGCTAAATCCCCAGTCCCGGTCACGTTTTCCCGGGGGTCCTCGTCAAGTTTGGGAATGTCCGGAGGGTCCCAGGGTACCTCCGAAGAACTGACTGGGGAGAGACTGGGGAGTTTCACATCCGATGACGGGTCGGTGGGTGGAGGTTATTCGCGGGAAGTGTCAATCTCCAGCGATTGCGCTAGTGTTGTGAGCGTAACTTTAGCGAATAGGCCCAAGCGGGTGGGGCGGCCTAACTCCCGATCTACTGGGACATCTGGGGTGTCCTCCTGGGGAGAGCAAGAGGAAGGGGATTCGATAGAATCTGCCCCAGAAGAGGTTAGGGAGACCCGGTGGTGGGCCCCCTTATTCGAAGGTTACGTGGGGTGGTTGGACCATACTCGGTTCCTACTAGAGAAGGTGGATGTGGTCGACTACTGGTGGGCTCGTGGGGAGTTTACTGCAGAAGAGCGGAAAAGGGAAATGCAGGAGCGGTGGTACCAGATCTGCCACAATAACATAGAGCCCATGGGTCCCAGTAGATTAACGGATCCGGTAGAACCGGATGAGCCCCTATCGTGGGTGTAACCCGGAAGGGCGGGCAATGCTAAGTTGACCCGTGTCAGTAGGGCGGAGAGGGCCATTATCACCAAGTATAAAAATTCCCACGGCCTGGAATATCCTTATGTTCCTGAACCCCTCATGCAGGAGATTGAGGACAATAGGGACAGGTGGCTGAGGGAGACGATCGAACACTGTATGGTGAACAAGGGTGGCGCTATTACTGGGCACAAGGCCGAGGAGAGAATTGCGCAGCTCATGCGGGTATGGGGTATAGGGCGGAGCATCTATAAGCACAAGGTCATATACAGACCAGAAAATGGGCTACCGCGTGAGTACAACACCATGGTCCTGGATATGGGGGGTCGGGAAGTTAAGAAGCCCGACCCACGTCACTATTATTAGGAGGTACAGGACAGCTGTTGCACGAGTTAGTGCCTGCTGGTCAGGGCGTGCTTGGTGCGATACTCTTTACTGATAATGCAACTGTTGTAACCAATTATGTGTTCCATTTTTCAGTGTTTCCCGAAGAAGGTACATAAATTTAGGTCCCAGCCGGGTCGTTGGGATTCACCAGGGGGAGAATATAGCCATGCTGTAAAATGGTCTGCAGTTATCCCTCCTGCTGGCAGTAAGGCCTGGTAAGTAACAGGGATGCCAGCAGAAATCATGGAGGTTTGCCCTCACACCCTGGTGAGGTGCCCTATGTGTGGATGGGAGGAGCTACATACTCTGAGTCCACCGTTAGTGACATCAAAGATGTGCCTGCCCCCTGAAGAGGGGAGAGGGGATCCCGCTCCATTGGGAGGGTGTACCTTGGAAGGGATCGCCTGCCAAGATGTGCGGCTAAGTAACTTACTGCGAGGGGCAGCTAGCCCATATCACCAATCAATAAAGAATGACCTTGCATAAAGACACTTCACTGTGTGAGTCTGGAGTTACTCAGCAGGGGAAGACACCACCAAGAAGGAGTTCCTCATCAGAATCATCCCCACGCAGACGCAGGGATCCTGATGAGGTGGAGGCGCTGCACTGGATATAGGTAGGACTCGCACACACTACCTCCGCTGCCTGTCTGAGTTGGCAATCCCCACACAACATCATGCGGGAGACTCAGGAGCCTGTTGCCAACAGGTGCACCACCAGACACTACCATGTAATGGGGACTGGTTAGACCACAGAGGGCCAATGTGAGATTGGGTGGGCCAGGCCAGGTCAGAAAATCCATTACATATGTGTAACTCATCCGTACTGGCATCTTTCAATAGGATGGTCCTAACGGATTCACAATCTTTTTTTGTGTTCTATTGAAGTGTATCAAGATGTCACATCTATCACAGCCAGTATATACTCTTTTTTCCATTCCAAATCATTCAGTATATTGATAATGGCTGTGGTATCCTTCACATATGATCTCAGTCCCTTAACATGAGACTGCAGAATATAGTCAATATATGCAGACAGATTGGAGGTTAAGATGTCAATCCCTGATATTCTGGGGCTTCCTGGTGGGTTCTCTAGGCTTTTATGCACTTTTGGTACAAAGTAAAAAATGGGTATCTGGGCTTTATTTTTCATTAAAAAAACATATTCAATACAATTTAAAATCCCCAAATCTTTACATTTATCTAATAGTATCTTTAACTCAGCTGTGTATTCAAGGGAGAGATCCTTTCTTAATTTCTGATATGTTGTTTCATCATTAAGTAGCCTGTATGATTCTTTCAAATACTTCTCTCTGTCCATCACAACTACTGCACCTCCCTTATCATCTTGTTTATTGAAGATGAGAGATTAGTTATCAATCTTCTTTAGTTCTTCTCTTTCTATTTTTGTTAAATTATGTTTGAAGGTAGATTTTTTTATTGATAAAATCTTCCAAGTAATTCGTAACCATTTGGTAAAAAAACATCCAAATTGTTACCTTTGCAAAATGATGGGTAAAAGGCGGACTTGGACTTTAATGTGGAGTGTATAAATTTGTTTTCTTCCTCATCAATAACATTCACTGTTGTTCCCTCGGAATAGACTCTTCCATTTAACCTTGATTCTGAGTTTTTACTCAGAAAGAATCTTTTAACTGTGAGTTTTCTCACAAACCTATTTGCATCTAAGATGAGAAAGTCAAACCGCGCTCTTGCTTCCTAACAGGATCTCGTAGTGGATCAACTCTTCCCTCTTGCAGCTGATGTGATGTGAAGGCACCCCTCCTCCACAGGTCCTGTCGCAGGATGGCTCCAAACGCGGGCAACAGCAGGGAATGAAACACAAAAGCGCACCGAGGGTCAAGATTTAATTAAAACATGTTAGTAGTAGTAACAATAAAAACTTACATATAGGGGTAAGTACATCCAGTAATAAGGTGCAGAGGAAACAGTCCTGGTGGTGTCCTGGGCATAAAGAGATGGTGCAGAGGCTTACGAGGTAGACCCGCGCGCTGGGGCTGCCTGGCTCGGCACCAAGTTGTTCTTACTTCCGGGTTGAGGCTTCTCGCAGGACCCATGAATAATAGCCCGCCTCAAACGCCGGTTCCCCAGAGAAACTCACTCTGGCGTGCCGAAGAGTCTCTGGTTGTTGATGGGACAGCTGGGGGTAGGTACACCAGTGGGCTGACTTCTAACTGCACCGTAGGGCTTTCGCAACGCGTTTTACACAGTGTTGTGCTTCATCAGGCGTTATTTTGGACACCTACGTGGGGGCCTTTTAAACAGTAATACTGGGTTCCCGATAGGGTAGTGAATTAGCCAATAGGAGTACATGCATAATGAATGCAATGTACTGACGAGGCTTAAAAGGTATTATGAATGCAAACGGTATGCACTGAACCTTATACTAATAAAAACAAAATAAATTTCATTAGCAATATATTAATAATTAATTAAAAAACACTGTAAAGGGCCACCCATGTAGGTAATAACCCATAGTTGATCATGTAAAGGTATTACAAGATCACACTTGAATCACAATGGTACATGCAATAAATACATAAGAACACATTGTAAAAGGGGGATAGAAAGGAAGGGAAAGGGGTGAAAGGTCTAAAATGGTAGAATAGAACAGATGAATGAGAGGGGAGAAGGAAGGATAATATGAGAAGAAAAAAGGGGGGAAAGGGAAAGAAAAGTGGGGTAAACAAGCAGGGGAAAAGGGTTGAGAAAAATGGGAGGAGAGAAAGAGGGAAGGGGAGGGGGAGAAAGAGAAGAGAGGGAAGTGGGGGGAAGGAAAGAATGGGGTAAAGGAAGGGTAGACGGGAGACAAAGAAGAAAAAAGAGAGAGAAGAAAAAAGAGAGGAAAGAGGGAGAAGAAAAAAGAGGGGGGATGGGGGGGGGGGGGGGAAGGGAAGGAAGGAGTGAGAGAGGGGGGGGAAGTTCCAGGGGTATATTAATTAAAAACTAAAAATGGATCCCAATAATCATAGGAATGGATAAAAAATCTCATTAGTCTTAATGCAACAACTAATATCCGTTTATCTCAAAAAGGGTGTAAGTTCAATATAATCATTGAGACCTCCTGGGTATTTGGACTGGAGGGTAAAGATCCAAAATTGCTCACGTTTGGCAAATTGTAGATCTCTATCTCCTGCCCTCACGTTGCTCTTTATTATCTCAATACCCATATATTGTACACCCACTGTACTACAGTTGTGTACTTCTTTAAAATGAGTCAAAAGATGAGTTAGAGGTTTGGAGGTCCCTTCTAGTTTAGGGATATTAGTTATGTTGCGTAAGTGCTCCATAATACATATTTTCAAATTTCGCTTTGTCCTGCCCACGTACTGCAGTCCGCAGCTGCACTGCAGTATGTACACCACATACGTGGACAGACAATCAATAAAACTCGAAATTTTGAAATTGGTCCCTGTAATGTGGGATTTAAAGGTCTTACAAGTTAGCATTTTTGGGCAAATCTTGCACCTAGCGCATTTATGATTTCCCACGACTCCCAGTTGGTCCCTTAGATCTTTCTTGGGTTCTTTGTCTGTTCCCTTTAATAGACATGGGGCAAGGATGGTTTTTAAAGTCTGTGCTTTTTTAAAAACAACGGGTGGTTTTGGAGCAAGAAATTTATTTAAAATTGGATCCATGAGTAAAATGTGCCAATGTTTGGTCAAAATATTTTTTATGGAATTATGGCAAGAATTAAATTGTGTCACAAAATATGGTGTCTCTTGTTTGTCTTTTTTATGGTTGACAGGGGGGGAGTCGAGTGTGTGAATGTTATCGACTTCTAAGTCACTGTTTTTACATCCTAAGGTTTTGGCATGTATTTGTTTACTCTTTTTTAGTAGTAATGAATCCCTATTTTTATTCAATGCTTTAAGGTAGGATTCAGATATTAATTCCTCCTGATAACCCTTGTGTCTAAAGCATTTAATCAGTATTTGTGACTGTTCCATATAGCTATCAACAGTTGCACAATTCCTCCTGATGCGGAGAAATTGGCTATACGGAATATTGTCAATGCACTTCTTTTGATGTCCGCTTTTGGGATGCAAATAGGAATTTACATTAGTGTCTTTAAAGAAAGTTTGTGTAAGAAGAGAGTCTCCCTTGATGGAGATTGATAAGTCCAAGAAGGTAGTATTGTCCTTCTGGACATTGCTAGTGAAGGTGAGATTAAAATTATTGTTATTAATCCTATCAACAAAGTTTTTAAATGACGTCTCATCGCCATCCCAGACAACTAGTATATCATCAATGTATCTCCTCCAGAGTTTTAACTGAGGAGGAGATACAGTGATACCCCATATATGCATCGACTCCCACCATCCCATGTAAAGATTGACAAAGGAAGGTGCAAAGCGGGTCCCCATAGCAGTACCACAGTGTTGTACATAGTAGTCGTGCTGAAATAGAAAATAATTGTGTTGCAAAATAAACTCGATGGAATCGTGAATAAAGTGACGCTGTATAGGTGGGAGTGTGTCGTGAAGTGCTAGATAGAAATCTATGGCTTCTAATCCACCTTTGTGAGGTATTGATGTGTAAAGTGCCTGTACATCTAAAGTGGCTAGTAAATAGGTGTTCACCCAAGGAAAATCGTGAAGTAGAGTAAGAACCGAAGTAGTGTCTAATAAGTGTGAAGGTAGTGTTGGCACAAGTGGTTGTAAAAAAGTGTCTACATATTGGTAAAGGTTAGCTGTGAGAGAGTTGATACCAAAAATAATAGGTCGCCCAGGAGGATCAGTGAGGGATTTGTGAATCTTGGGTAAGTGATACAGGATAGGGATGGTGGGAGCAGCGCAAAATAGGTAATCATATTCTGCCTTACTTAACACACCAGATTGTCGTACCCTTCCAAGTAGTAATTTAAGATCTTCCTGATATTGTTTGGTGGGATCCTTGGATAGTTTCCGATAGGAATTGGTATCAGATAGTAACCGTAGTGCCTCCCTACAGTGATCAGTCCTGTTTTGGAGGACAATGGCCCCGCCTTTATCTGCCTCACGTATAATGACATCTTGATTGTTTTTTAATTCGTGTAATACTAATTTTTCTTGTGTGGTTAGATTACTGGTGTATTTATGTTTCCCATGTTCAATTTGGCACAGTTCTCCAAAATCCTTCTCTACTAGTTTGTTAAAGATTTCTATATAATGACCACGAGAGTGATAGGGATAAAAAACTGATCGAGGTTTATAATTCGTATGGTTCACTGGACATTTAAAGTGAGCATCCATATATCCCTCATCTGCTAAATTGGTGAGGTCAACCAATGCAGCTTGTTCTTCTATGGTAAAGCCCTCAATATTTGAACATATGTCGAGAGATGCTGCTTCAACACTGTATGGAGCATTCGAAAAATGTCTACCCAATGTGAGTTTTCGAGTGAATTTTTGAAGATCCACATACAGATCAAAATTCTTAGCTTCATATGTGGGAGCAAATGATAAACCTTTACTTAACAGCATCATAAGTGTATCATCTACAGTAATAGATGATAAATTAAAAATACCGTTGTTAATCAGTGTGATTTTGTCTGGGTGGGTTTTTTGCAGGGTTGTAATGATTCCTCCTCTCCCCCTTGTTCCCCTTCTGAATTCTCTCTTTTTCTTGATATTTTTTGTTTGGTCTCTGGTGGGTGATTTGGATCCCAGCTCGGTATTGTTTGCCTGACTTGATTCAATCTGGCTAAAAAATCATCATTATGTGATTCTGGCAATGTTCCTAGGACCTCATATGTATTAGTCACTGGGATTGGGTTCTCTTTAGGTGAGATTGGGTTCTCTGTTTCCTCTGCACCTTATTACTGGATGTACTTACCCCTATATGTAAGTTTTTATTGTTACTACTACTAACATGTTTTAATTAAATCTTGACCCTCGGTGCGCTTTTGTGTTTCATTCCCTGCTATTTGCATCTAAATACAAATTAAAACTGTTTGGACCTGATGTTGGAGCAAAGCTTAAACCCTTCATAATGACTTAATTTTGTGCCTCTGTAAGGGACACTTTACTCAAATTAAAGATATTATTTATTGAACATTTTTTTATTTTCCCTTATTTTTCCTTCCACCTTGCTTTACTTTGTAGGCTTTGTTCTTTTTAAACTTGTTTTTGGGTGGTCTGTTTCCCTTAGGGGATTGAATCGGTTCCTTGTCTCCCATACTTAGGAAGACTTGGATTTCCCTAAAAAAAACCTTACAACCAAATCTACCTTCACCTGACGAAAGATCCAAGGATATGCTACCTCTGAATCTTTCGTCCTTTAATACTTCCTCGGTGTGGGTATGCTAGCAATCTTCTCTCCTTCTAATAAAATCTTTTTAGTAACTACAGTCCCCTTGGTCTCAACTGGTTCTAATCTAGATTTTGGGCTCCTTTGAGGGGTTCCATTTTCTCTGTATCATTATAATTAGCATTTTTATTAAAATGATATTTTTTTGGATTCCCCCTGAAGTGTCCAAAACCAGGCTTATCTTCTCTTTGTTGATAAAAACGGTGTTCCTCTCTTCTACTCTTATTCCTTTGCTCCCCCTTACCTATAATCTCTTTAATCTTGTCTGAACTTTTTCATCTTCATAAAACATGTGTCTTTTTCTACTTTGTCTAATCTTTTCTGCAAGTCCCTGTCTCTCTCTTTAAATTATGACTTATCCTCAAATGGTAATAGTTTTCCTTTAATCTCATCCACTTCTTTATCTATAATGTTTAGTTGTTTCTTCTGCTGATCTATGATCAATTTCATTAAACTAAAAGAGCACACATCTAATGCCTCACACCATTTTTTTTTAGCAAAATCCTCATCTTCCAAATCGAATGAGGGATTTTTTAAAGTCTTAAGTCCTCTTGGGATCCTTTCACGTTCTAAATATTTCGCCAAAAAAGTCACATTAAGCATTTCTTCGTATCTCTAGTTAGCAATTTCTCCAATTTTATAAACTCTTTATTTAATAAATCCTCATCACGTATTTCTATATTTTCTTCTATCACAATTGCTATGTTAAAGTCCACATATTTCAATTACCTCACTGAATGTATTTGAAAAGAGGTTATCACCATATTAAATGATAGGGAGTGCTGCCACCAAAAGTAGAAACGGAATATAAACCAACACCAAAAAGATTGGACAGCGCTCTCACACTAATCAATATACGTGAGTAAAGTGGAATACAGGCAATTGTATGTGAATGAAAAATACTGGGTGAAAATTGCTCAAAAACCTCCAGTGAGGACTTGTTTCCAAAAGTCCTCTAGAACAGCAAATCTCCTCCAAAATCCAGAAGGAGCAGGATCAACCCAGAAAAAGAAAAAAAACAAGTACATATTAAAAAAACAAAAAAAAAACCAGAAAGGCCCAGTGCAACACAAAGTGACACAACATATAGTACGTATTAAAAACAACCCCAGTGTCATGGGAGACCAGGATATTTACACATTTTTACCATGATCACTCATTGAGCAAAACAATGTAGAGAAATAAATTGTAATTTATTCAGCATAAATTCACTTACACAGTGAAACACAAAATACAGATGAAAATACACACTTACTGGGGGGTCTTGGGTCAAAAACTATACTTTCCTAGGTGCAGGGAACTCTATGGGAGAGTTTTACCCTGACCGGGACTTTGCCCAGAATCGGCTGGAACTGAAATCGGCATGAAATCCAAGCCACGACTGCTACGTTCGTTTCTGAGAACTTGGCCGCAACAGTCGGGACTTAGTCTCTGTTGGGCAGGCTTTTCAGGCTTGAAATTGAAGCCGGTTGCATTGCTATTTTGAACTAAGTGTAGCACATGACCCCCCCCCTCCCCTCACTGTCTGGGAGATTATTGCTATGCAACTGCTAAGTGTAGTGCTGGTTACCGGCGACGTACAGGAGAGAAGTGGCCCGCGATGGTGTGGGGGAAACAGGGCAGACCGTTGGGGATTCCTCTGGTTCTTTCCTTCTTGGTGACAGCACTTCCAGACATAGGGGGCTTCAGCTTGGGTAAAAGGGTTCCAGATACTGGACCCTCCCTCTTTGAGCTACAGGACGGAAGTTCCTCAATTATTGCTTGAAGTTCAGCCCCTTAGAGGTGAGACCTTCAGTTAGTGTTTGGAGTGGGTTCCAGACTATCCCTTCATGGGGTAGGAGCTTGCCGTGTCTCCCGGCCGGGAGTCAGACGTGCTCAGCCCCTCATGGACTGAACGCATAATCTAATCCAACTAGGCCTCACCAGATCGCAGCCACGTAACGAACCCCCATCCTCTCCTTTTTCAAGCTTATCAATTAAGGGTAACTGTGAGTGCATTACTTTTTATAGGGAGAAGGAGTGGCGCAGAGTTTGAAGCAGGGGAACCTGGTTCAATTCCCAGTGTTGGCTCCTTGTGACCTTGGGCAAGTCACCTTATCTCCTTGTGCCTCAGGCGCCAAAACACATAGATTGTAAGCTCCACGGGCAGAGACCTGTGCCTGCAAAATGTCTCTGTAAAGCACTATGTAAAATTAGCAGCACAAAAATGAAGGAAAGGAGGAGCACACAGGAGACTTGATTTGAGTTTTGAAAAACTTCAATAAGTTAGCAGCACTATAAATAAAAAAAGATATCTATGTTTAATTTCATGAGAAACTGTCATTCTATATCCTACCCACTGGAGGCATTTCTTTGCGCTATTCATTAATTTTATCATATGAGTTACTACTCAAAAATTACTTTTACTGTTTATTATTTGCTCTTATCCTTTCTATTTATATTTCTATGACTGCTATTAACAACTTCTATGTGTTCCCATCAATGCACAGAATTCTATTTTTATTTATGTATTGTTTTCTTTATATTGCACAACCAATCCGTATAGTCCCTATCTATTGTGTTACCTACTTGCGGTTTATTTCTAATGATCCTATACTGATACCAATACTACAAGTTTACAATAGTGAGTGCTTAGGTATATTTAATTGGTACAATGTAGATGTGGTTGTGTTGTTGTCTTAATGTTCTATCATCTCTAGAAGTGTGTACTAGGCCACAATCCTTTGTGACTCATATGAGGGACTAAAGAGAATGTTTTAATGGGTGGCAGAGGGCCTTATGTCTTATGGGTCTGGCACCGTTTATTTGGGGTATGTCATTGCATATAACTGTAGCCAGCTATTTGCGCTATACTGTGCACTGGGATGCAGGTCGATTCACTGTGTTATGTAATGGTTATGTGTATTGGAATCAGACAGCAGACATTTTGTTCCATTGCATCCGAATCCCAACACTGTCAATGTGAATAGTAATTAACCCATTCAGTGCTGGAGTACCCATGCTTGGGGTTACATTTCATCTGTTTGTAGGCCCCTGGTTCTTCAAAAAGTAGCTCTGAAATGACTAAACCACTTTGGCTCCAGGATATATGCAGGCCCCCCGATTCTGCACAAAAGAAAAATGTGTTACAGGGAAAGGACGAGGTAGAAACATCAGAAGAGGAAGACATTTTCGACAGTCAGGACTACAAGTACGTTATTTCCTCCTCTTAACCCTGTGAACTTACTAAATGGTTCTCAAGTTCTTTTCTTCTTGTGAGTTTGGTGACAAGGGAGGTAGATTCTTCATACCTGGTCTGTAAATGTTTGTACAGTAGCTGCTTCTGGCATGTTGTGTACTTTGCTCTGCGGGGGGATTTTCATGTTTGATTAAAAGATTTAGGGGGCTGAGGATCGGAATTCCATTGCGCAAATAGCCCTAAAAACAGAAAATTGAAATCCCTTAGATGTGATCTAACAGTGCAATTGCATAAAATGCAGCATTCGTCCTTGTAACATTTTATTAATTAATTCCAATGTGCAGTGTAGCTGTCTGAAAGCCTGAGATGTGATTTCTGGCTGTGCACTGCACAATTATTGATAATACAGGGCATGTGTGTGCCTTTTTACTTTCTGTTCTGTTCTTTTACTGCCCCGTATTTTGATCACCTAAAGATTGCAGCAAAAGATGATTGCCATTCACTGCCGTGTTTTTAATTTGAATGTAATATTATTTATGGTATCACTGCAGTTTTGTGATTGATCTTTTGTGTCCTGGTTCGGCCCGGTTAGGCAGCCCGAAGGATTTTCAATTAGCTGCATGTACGGAAGCATCGTGGAGGAGGAGAAAGCAGAAGGTAACGTCTACTTACCGTATCTTCCGTACAAAAGCTGGGTTTTTGCAATGTATTTACGCTGGTTTAAAACTTGAATGCATATAAAATGACATATTTCCAAGTTTTGTATATTTTTTAGTTATATTTTTCTAATATTAATTATTTGAATTGTTTAGAATTAGCAGTTGTCGGAAAAGAACAGAATGTCAGAGCTGTAGACATTAGCATTAGCATTTTAATAATGACTTTATCTAATAAATGAACAAAAACAATAAATACAATTCCAGAGATTTAAACACAGGAGCCAAGGGAAATCAGAAGCGTTCAGTGTGTTCACCAGGGCGTGACATGTTCTCCATTGGAGGAGACATGTTAAATAGAAAACGTTCACTTTTCCCCAGGACTTGACATGTTCTTGTGCACATTTCCCATTCCTTTTTTTGTTAAGGTCCCTTCAATCGAGGGTCTCTACTGCTCAGATGTGGGCTCCAAATTATGTAACTTAGAGTCTGGGTGCGCACCCCGGATCCCAATAATGACACAGAGTCACGTATTAGTTTCCTCAGACAAGTAGTCAAGACAAGACTGCCGAGTTTTTGTATTACAATCTATTTATATCAAAGTAGGCTAACACTAGCCAATCATTCAATGCCACACCTATTATGCGGCAAAGCTTATCCAATTATTACATTAGTTAGTAGAAAAAGGCACGATGGGGGCGGGGGTCTTGTCGGCTGATGCAAGTTTCACAGGAATGCCGTGTGTCCTTGCTTTCTGAAGTTATGTTTCGTTTTCTCTGTAATCAGTCGGCTTTAGGTCACTTTGCTACTTCCTTATTGCGTGGGCGAGAGTCTGTGCCAGCGGAATTCCACAGTCACCTCGGATAGAAAACAGTATTAGTAAAAAAGCACAGCAAACAGATATAAGATGGAGACGAGTGGTTTCTATAAAGCATAGAGATATGATCTCCATATTTTATCCTTCACAGTAACAATTTCTTTTATTGGTCATGTTCACACATTTTTGTACATACAATGTCGTCATGAACCCATGACAGTTGTCATAGTTTTGATACATCGCGACCAATATCTTTTTCTCATTTTCCTGAGATAGGGAAAGAGGTGAAAAAGAAAGGACGAGGGAGGGATAGAGAGAGAGAAGGGGGGGCGGGGGGGTCGACTAACAAAGGGAGGGGGGGGCGGGGGGGAGAAGGGGGGGGGATTTGGGAGGGGGACCCGAGGCCACCTTGACCTCTTCGTCTTTGGTTCGAGGCGGGTTTGTCTGAACCAGGGTTCCCTCTATTTGGCCTTCTCGAGGTTTATCTCCCTGTCCAAGGGTCCCAGGTATTCTGGAACTGCGGCATCTTCTTTTGGAGCATGGCTGTAAGTTTCTCCATTGTCATCACCTCGTTTACTCTCTTGATTACTGTGGTTCTGGAGGGGGCCTTAGTTTGTTTCCAGGCGGCTGCTATAGAGCACCTGGCTGCCGTTAGTATGGCCATAATGAGCCTGGACATTGGGGAGGTGACATCCTCCAATGGTTTGCCCAGCACCAGAATCAGCGGGTCAAGGGGGAGAGAAAGCCCCGATACTCCAAATATGAGCGTCTGGATCATAGTCCAGAACCTTTGACTCTCCGGACATGACCACCAAATGTGGGCCATGTCCCCCTTTTGACCACATCCCCGCCAGCACAGGTCCACTGTGCCGGGGTAGATTTGGCTCAGTCTCGCTGGAGTCAGGTACCACTGATACATAATTTTATAGATGTTTTCTTTTATTGTTGTACAGATTGAGGTTTTTGTAGCTTGCTCCCAGATCTCTGCCCAGTCTTCCTGATCTATTTCAAGGTGGAGGTCCTCTGACCATTTTTTCATATACCGATGGTCTGGGTTTTGAGATATTAGTTCTAGACCTTTATAGATCTCAGATATCAGACCTCTTTGGTATGTGTTTTTAGTGCAAAGGGATTCAAATCTGGTAAGCGGGGGGAATTTGGCGGTTGGGGACAATGCTAGCAGAAAGTGGCAAACTTGCAGGAATTTAAATAGGTGAAGATCTTGGATCTGATATCTGTCTTTTAGCTCTTGGTAGGTTGATATCTCCTCTCTCTGCAGCAGATCAGCAACCAGCTTAATATTGTGACCCTGGAATTGGTCAAATTGTCTCGGGGAACAACCTGGTGGGAAGTTAGGGTTCCCGAAGAGTGGTGTGAGCTTGGAGGGGGATGCTAACAGACCATACTTCCCTTTGCTTTTAAGCCATACGTTCCACGTGCATCTCATTGCTCCTAGGTCGAACCTCTGTGGTCTGGTCCCGCTGTTACTCGGGGTCCACATTGCCACCTGGAGGGAGTTGGGGCGAGCATAATGGGTTTCTATGTCGAGCCAAGAAGCCAAGGCCGGGTCGCAATTCCAGACTACAGCCTGCTTCAATTGTGCTGCGAGATAGTACTTAACTATGTCGGGGACCCCCAGTCCCCCTCTCTCTTTTGGTGTGAGCATCACTGATCTAGGAACTCTGGGTTTTTTATCGTTCCAGATGAATTGGAGAATTTCCCATTCCTTTTATGTTGTTTCGTTGAACTGTTCTACAGTTTATTAACACTGACAATTCTCAAAGGTCATTTAGCAAAATGTAACTTATAAAAGGCTTGCAAACCTGAATTATTGGTCCATTAGCAGGGAGGTGTATAATCAGAGATATATCAAAGCCATGGTACACTCAAGATAACCATAATACATGCCACCGGTGCTCAGCAGAAGTGGTCTCGCAATGAAGTGGATCCCACCGTCAGTCCAAGAATACAATAAAGTTGGTACTCGTGTCATCTTATGAAAAAGTATCGACGATCTATTGGTAGTTGATCGATGTTTCTGCCTGCTTGCGGGCCTTTCTCAAGATACAAAAGTGATGGGAGTTGTGCTATAAATATGCTTACAGCGAAGTGAAAAAAGGCGCCGAAAAAAGCTGTGACATCAGTGCTGCAAAGCTGCAGTCTGAATGTAAAGTGACACACTAAGTTTTAAAAGGGATAATAAACTGATCGAAAGAGACCAGTGAGTGGTGGCGAGAGGGCACGACTCACAGAAAGAAATCCCTATAGCGGTGCACAACAGACAAATATATACAAGTATGGATAGTTGTACAAACTGCGAAGAAGGAAATATAAAAATCAGTACTTTATTAATTAGCAAAATAAATTATTCTTATGTATTAAAACCAATGTTAACCGCTGTAGAAGTCAGATAATATCTTGATGATTTAGCCGTATAAATGCATACAAGGGACTCCCTATGTAATTTAAGTGCAGCACATGCATACCGGGGTTGTGTAAATACACACTAGTAAATGGCGTATGGGGTCAGTTGGCCCTCAGGGCAAACTATGTTCTATTGCTTGCGTTGGATTATCTGCAAAGTGAATCTGATAGCGCTCACCCTGGTTACACTACAGTGTTAACATACAATAAAGTCCTGGCACAAATATCAAAGAGAATACCAGTCGGGGGGCGTGTCCAGGACGCCGATGAGAACGGTCGGGTAGCAGAGGAGCTCCCCAGACCCAAGAATAAAAACTACAAAGAAGCGCTTTTCCCCCCCAAAAAAATTGACAGAGACTGGGATAAAACCTGCAGGAAACCCACACGAGTGGAATGGCAGGCAAACAAAAAGCCCAAACGGGCCAAGGAGTTACCCGCTTCTTTTCCCCGTCTCAACGGAGCTCAGAGGCTGCCTTTTAGCTCTTGGTAGGTTGATATCTCCTCTCTCTGCAGCAGATCAGCAACCAGCTTAATATTGTGACCATGGAATTGGTCAAATTGTCTCGGGGAACAACCTGGTGGGAAGTTAGGGTTCCCGAAGAGTGGTGTGAGCTGGGAGGGGGATGCTAACAGACCATACTTCCCTTTGCTTTTAAGCCATACGTTCCACGTGCATCTCATTGCTCCTAGGTCGAACCTCTGTGGTCTGGTCCCGCTGTTACTCGGGGTCCACATTGCCACCTGGAGGGAGTTGGGGCGAGCATAATGGGTTTCTATGTCGAGCCAAGAAGCCAAGGCCGGGTCGCAATTCCAGACTACAGCCTGCTTCAATTGTGCTGCGAGATAGTACTTAACTATGTCGGGGACCCCCAGTCCCCCTCTCTCTTTTGGTGCGAGCATCACTGATCTAGGAACTCTGGGTTTTTTATCGTTCCAGATGAATTGGAGAATTTCCCATTCCTTTTATGTTGTTTCGTTGAACTGTTCTACAGTTTATTAACACTAACAATTCTCAAAGGTCATTTAGCAAAATGTAACTTATAAAAGGCTTGCAAACCTGAATTATTGGTCCATTAGCAGGGAGGTGTATAATCAGAGATATATCAAAGCCATGGTACACTCAAGATAACCATAATACATGCCACCGGTGCTCAGCAGAAGTGGTCTCGCAATGAAGTGGATCCCACCGTCAGGCCAAGAATACAATAAAGTTGGTACTCGTGTCATCTTATGAAAAAGTATCGACGATCTATTGGTAGTTGATCGATGTTTCTGCCTGCTTGCGGGCCTTTCTCAAGATACAAAAGTGATGGGAGTTGTGCTATAAATATGCTTACAGCGAAGTGAAAAAAGGCGCCGAAAAACGCTGTGACATCAGTGCTGCAAAGCTGCAGTCTGAACGTAAAGTGACACACTAAGTTTTAAAAGGGATAATAAACTGATCGAAAGAGACCAGTGAGTGGTGGCGAGAGGGCACGACTCACAGAAAGAAATCCCTATAGCGGTGCACAACAGACAAATATATACAAGTATGGATAGTTGTACAAACTGCGAAGAAGGAAATATAAAAATCAGTACTTTATTAATTAGCAAAATAAATTATTCTTATGTATTAAAACCAATGTTAACCGCTGTAGAAGTCAGATAATATCTTGATGATTTAGCCATATAAATGCATACAAGGGACTCCCTATGTAATTTAAGTGCAGCACATGCATACCGGGGTAGTGTAAATACACACTAGTAAATGGCGTATGGGGTCAGTTGGCCCTCAGGGCAAACTATGTTCTATTGCTTGCGTTGGATTATCTGCAAAGTGAATCTGATAGCGCTCACCCTGGTTACATTACAGTGTTAACATACAATAAAGTCCTGGCACAAATATCAAAGAGAATACCAGTCGGGGGGCGTGTCCAGGACGCCGATGAGAACGGTCGGGTAGCAGAGGAGCTCCCCAGACCCAAGAATAAAAACTACAAAGAACCGCTTTTCCCCCCCAAAAAATTGACAGAGACTGGGATAAAACCTGCAGGAAACCCACACGAGTAGAATGGCAGGCAAACAAAAAGCCCAAACGGGCCAAGGAGTTACCCGCTTCTTTTCCCCGTCTCAACGGAGCTCGAAGGCTGCCGCAAAAAATCAAGATGGTGCCTGCTCCACACACTCACGCGGGACCAAGCAGCCAGCAATGGAGCGCGACTGCACAGAAACACCACCGCCGCCAGACGAAGCCCTAACGCGGGACTATATGCAGGAGTTGATCACATTTATGCTGAATAAACTCCATACTTCATTAAAAGCGGACCTGAAAGCTGCGGTCTCTGAATTGAAGCAGGAGATATCAGGCCTCACCGAACGCACCGCGGTGCTAGAGACCAAAATGGCCGACGCATCACAGGCCGAAGAGGACGCCGCGAATGAAATATACCGGCTGGGAGCTGAAGTCAGCAACCTCAGGGATCAAATGGAAGATCAGGAGAACCGAGATAGACGACAAAACGTCAGAATCCGTGGGATCCCGGAATCGGTTCTCCCAGCCCAGATCAAACCCTATCTTCTGGACCTCTTTCAGTCAGTATGCCCAGACCTAACACTCACGGACTTAGGAATGGACAGGGCACATCGGGCCCTAGGACCAAGGTCGGACGACCCTAACCGGGCAAGAGATGTGATAGCACGGGTCCATCACTATTCCATAAAGGAACAGATAATGGCGGCTTGTCGCGCACAGGAGCCAGTCAGATATAAGGACGATCATCTTCAAATATATAATGACTTGTCCAAGCGCACGGTCCTTAGGAGAAAGGAAATGCAGCCACTCACTAAACTACTCCGCGAAAAGGAGATTAAATATAAATGGGGCTTCCCATTTAAATTGCTGGTGCAAAGAAATGGTAAATACAGGTATACCCCGCTTTAAGTACACTCACTTTAAGTACAATCGCGAGTAAGTACATATCGCCCAATAGGCAAACGTCAGCTCACGCATGCGCCTGTCATCACGTCCTGAACAGCAATACCGGCTCCCTACCTGTACCGAAGCTGTGCGCAAGCGGGGAGACTATAGAGCCTGTTACAAATGCGTTATTTACATAAGTTATGCACGTATATGACGATTGCAGTTCCTATACATGCATCAATAAGTGGGAAAAGGTAGTGCTTCACTTTAAGTACATTTTCGCTTTACATACATGCTCCGGTCCCATTGCGTACATTAATGCGGGGTATGCCTGTACCACACTATCAGGCACCCAGAAGATATGGCGCACTTTGCCAAAGCAATGGGACTGAACCCGCCAGCGGAGTGGAGTGACAACCCCACCAGAACTGAAGGCCCGGACACACTAGACCCTCCAGTGCGAGCCTCTGAAAGACTGGCGGAGCAGAACAAGGATGCATCCAGTGAAGCGCCCAGAGGCCTCACAAACAAGGCCACCCTAAGTTACATCCCACAACCAGTCAAACATTCCAGCCTGCTACCTGAGGGATTTCTTCCCCTTCCCTCTCCCCCCCCTCTCCCCCTCTCTCCCCCTCTCTCCGCCTCCCCCCCCTCCCACCCCCCTCACGTCCCCCCCCTCCTTCCCCTCCCCCCTCCCCCCCCTCTCTCTTCCCCCCCTCCTCCCCCTCTCTCCCCCCCTCTCTCCCCCCCCCACCCTCCCCCTCCCCCCCCCCCCCCAAGACACCTGCGATCCCCCCTGCATACCTGCTCCCCGACGACCAGATAGCTGATGACACCGGCAACGGGACCTGATGAACGGGAAGCCAGATGGAAGGGAGAGCGTACATCTGGCCCTCGCAGAGCACTCAACAACTCACCGGAACAGCACCAGCGGCTGACCCTTCCCACGACGATGAGTGCACACACCGGCAGCACCGACACCAAAGTCCAATCCAGCGACATAGGGGAGCGGAGGAACCAAGCTCCACCTGCGTGATGGAGTACCGGAATATATCACCTTTTTTTTCCCCTCCCGGGTGGCCCCGACGACCGGAACATCCCCACGGTAGTGGAGAAAGCGAGCACTCAACCTGTGAACCGAGACCCCCTTCCGTGTCTCCCCCCCCCCCCCCCTTCACTGGGGGATCAGCGGTCAATCCGGTAACTGTGAGTACTACTTTCCACACAGCATTGTGGGGCACAGAAGGCCCTAATATCACGGCAACCCAGGCCTAACCAGAACATAACGAGTCCCAATAGAAACCAGCCACAAACAATGAGTGCCACGGCAGCACAGGGCCGAAGTCACCCATTACCATATCAGACCCTAAGACAATGATGGAACCCCCCCCCCCCGGCCATGGAAGGCCCCCCCACACTTCCCCCCCCCCCCAGTGGCCTCCCGAGATTCCTACCATCACGAAGGGAACTTGAACAGTGCAAATGCGCCACGGAGAACGATCCGGAGTATTACTCCAATCACAGCACTAGCACATAAACTATCAAACAATATTTTCTGATGTTAATGTTGATGTTAAGGTTAATATGTTTAAAGTTTAAACCGGATAACAAAAGTTAAGAGCCAGAAGGCCCCCCCCATGCAACCCCCCCCTCCACCGACCTTGTTCCATAAAATCAAACAAGATTTAGAGAAATGGGGAGGATATCAGATATCATGGATCGGGAGAATGGTCTCGATTAAAATGAATATACTCCTTAGATTGTTATACTACTTTCAGACTCTCCCGAACCACATCCCTGGCTCAGAATTGAAAAACATCCAAAAACTAATCTTCCACTTTATTTGGCAGGGAAAAAAACCCAGAGTTTCCAGAACAGTTCTCTTGGCCTCAAGGGGGAGAGGAGGAATGGGAGTCCCAGACATCACAAGATACTACCTGGCTGCCCAACTGCGACAGGTGGTAGTCTGGAATGCTAACCCAAATCAATATTGTTGGCTGGATATAGAAACACAATATGCCGGGACGCCTTCACTGCCGGCCTGCCTTTGGTCCCTGAGCAAGGAGGACATGCAGAATAGTAAATTCAAACTAGGCCCAATGAGACACACATGGGAGACCTGGATGAAAAGCAAACTCAAATATAAGTTCACAACACCACAATTCCAACTTATACCAATTCATAAAAATTCGAAATTCCCTCCTGGATGTGAGCCCAGACAATTTGATCAATTCCAAGCCAAAAATATCAGAGCGATTGCCGACCTCTTGAGCTTCGGAGAGTTCCTGAGCTATCAAAACTTACAAACCAAATATGAAATAGTAGGGCTGAACGTCTTCAAGTACCTACAAATTCGGCACTTCATTCAAACATTATCCCCAACGTTGGAATTTTCCCCCTCTCACAGGCTTCGAGCGGCTCTGTAGAGAAACAGCTCACCAGAAAGGTCTAATAATGCAAATTTGTGCAGAACTAGAGAGGGCCATAGAAGCCCCCACACACGACTATATGCTACATTGGGCATCAGAATTGGATATACACTGGCGACACACTTTATTCGAGCTCGGCTAGTCCCACGAATTCGGGTATACCCGGGTGTATTGAGGTTTGTGACTGTTTTCTGCCCGAGTATATTGGGTTATTTTCTAGGCAGGGATTGAAGCATTTTATTCCCGCTGGCTGCAATACTGCACAGTATATATATATATACTGCATTACAATTCATGAATTTATGCCATCTGGTAGACACGCGAAGCATTGCAGCCTATTAAATCCTAATCATTATCATTTAACAAATCAGCCGCCCATCAGCCAGGCATGAACCCAGGCTGGGAAGGCAAACGCAACGGGGCTTGTCAGAGGTGAGGAGCGGCGCATTCCAGGTATCTGCCAGGTACATACCGGGTATTTGCTCGAATAAAGTGTGTCGGTGCAGTAGTTATAGACCGAGAGGATTGGGAAAGTATCTGGGAAAATGCCTCAGGGACCTCTATATGTACCACAATCAAAGAAAATATATACAAAATACTGTTTCGCTGGTATCTCACTCCAGTTAGAATAAATCAAATCTACCCTCTGGCCTCCGATCTGTGCTGGAGAGGCTGCAGTCAAAAGGGGGACATGGCTCATATTTGGTGGACATGTCCTGAAATTCAGAAGTACTGGGAAACTACACAAAATTTAATAAGAGAAGTCACAGACCTCACAATACCCATTGACCCGCTGACCTACCTGCTGGCCAGACCCTTAGAGACACTTGACCGACCAACAGGCAAATTAGTCTCCTTCATTCTTACGGCGGCTAGATGTGCGGTGGCAGCTGCCTGGAAGAAAATGTCTCCCCCTTCTAAACAAACAATAGTAAAAAGGGTGCAGGAGGTGATGGAGATGGAGAGACTATCTGCCTTTTTGAAGAGGTCTACTACCTCATTCAATAATATATGGGACCCATGGCTAACACATATGGCTCTCCTGCGCCGAAATGCCCCATAACAGTAAAAAGGGTTACCATGATACAACAAAGACCCGTGCTGTGGACTCCGAGGAGAAGGAGAACAATGCCCCCTACCCCCCCTCCCCCCCCCTCTCCCCACCTCCCACTTTCTTATCCCTTTTCTGTTTCCACACTCGCGCCACCCCGGCAGGCCCTGAAGGGCCAGGGGGACGTTGAGGCTTTCTTCCCCTCCCAAGACAAAATGAGGAAAATCTGTATTAGGCCTAAATAATGCGAAGTCGATGATAAATGTAAAATGTTATATATGCCTAATAAAAAATTTGAAACAAAAAAAAGAGAATACCAGTCCTTCCTTCAGAATCAAAGGGGAGGGTGGAAAAATTGGAATCCAGGACAGTGCCGTTCACACTGTCCTTTTTTCTATATGGAAGATTCTCTTGTTCCAAATCTCTAATCCTGATGCTCTGCAGAGATGGAATACAAAAAACAAAGAACCATTGCGCAGTACCCTCTGAGTAATGGAAACTCCTCTCCCCAGCCACTACTGCTGCGGCCAAGTTTATTCGAGCATTTGCCCGTTCTTGGCCGCAGCAGTAGCCTGGCGCGCGCCCGAGAGTGACGGGCGCGCGCCGAAGCAGCGGAAGAGCGCCCTCCGATCGGGGCGCTCTCCCTACCGCTGCCGAGTCCCCCGGAACCCCCTGCCGCTGTCCCGCGATCGCGGGACACCAGGGCTCCCTCGGGGAGCCCCTGGACGCGCGTGCAGGGGGCGCACGCTCCCGAAGACGCGTGACCGCGCGTCTATGACGCGCGGCACGCCGAGGGGGGCCACTAGCAAGCCGGGAAATCTCCCGGCTTGCGGTACCGGCCACACTCTAATAAAGTGTGTCGGTAGTGTAGCTACTTACAGAAAGGCTGTAGGGAATGGACCCTGATTGGTATCTTTATCTTGGGACAGGTCACTGCAGAACACACTGGATCACTCCGCACCATGTTCTGTCCTCAGGTATCTATTCTGGAACTCAGATTAAGAGTACCCAGTGGATATAGAAGACAAACATGGTGCAAATACCGCTGATATAAAATGTATTTAAAAACACAACAAAACACCACAAGGTGTCACACTCACATTTGGAATGTGATGATAAAACCATTTACAACGTGCTGTTCGCTGCCTGTAGGTGCCAAGCTGCATACACTAGTAGCTGGGGTTGGATCCCTTCCTCCCTCCTTCTCGTGGCCACGACTGCAATAAGATCCTTCCCCCGATGATACACTACTATGCTGCTGCTCTCTCCCTACGTGCACGCAGTGGCGTCACCGATAAGCTCCACCCTACGTGTTTCGTAACTATCGTGTTACTTCGTCAGGGGTGTCGATTACAATACTTGCTCCTACTATAATCCCTACGCTCACACACATTTTTAACTCCTCCCTCTACTCTGGTACTTTTCCCTCTTCATTCAAACATGCAACAGTTGTGCCATTACTCAAAAACAGTAAACTTGACCCTACCTGTCTTTCTAACTATCGATCTGTCTCCCTCCTGCCTTTTGCCTCTAAACTCCTTGAACGTCTTGTATTCGCTAAATACAATAAATCTAAGGCAGGGATTATACTACGTACAAATTGCAGGATCCCTTAGAGGCTGCCCCTAGTGCGTGTGCACAATGGAGCGTGATGTCGCGACCGCGTTTTGAAAAGGCAAAAAATGTGTCTTTTCAAGCGATGGCTGTGTCGCGTGAATGGTTCAGCCAATTATGGCAAACCAGCTTTGTGACATCATAGAGAGTAGGTAAACAAAGGCAGTGCACTGCCTAAAAATAGTGAAGGAGGCTCATGGTGGCAAAAAAAGGTTCCTTTATTAAATAAGGGGATCAAACATAACCCCTGGACAACACAGAAAATCCACACCTACGCATTTCGGGCCGTGCTCCCTTTATCAATACACCTTGATTTTTGTTTACCTACTCTCTACTTACCTTGGCTGGTGGATTGCACGCTGTTAAGGATACCCGATGGGACTGCTCTTCTGAAGAAATCTGGAAGTTAAAAGTGAGTTTTCCTTGCATATTATTACTCTTTATATTATTATGGATGGGACAATCTACAGATGCAGCAACGAGTATTAGAAGTCTGCCTGGGTAGATTCTGGGGCAGTTTCACAGTAAATGCCTCAAAATTGCCTCAACATTTCTGTGAGATTCTTAATGGCCCATAGGATTAACACAGCAGGGGGTCCCTGCAAACTGAATGGTACTGCAGGGATCCCCTGCTGTGTTAATCCAATGGGCCATTAAGAATTTTACAGAAATGTTGAGGCATTTACTGTGAGACTGCCCCAGAATCTCCCAGGAATTTCTCAGGTAAGTGTTCTAATACTGGTGGCTGCATCAGTATGTACTGTTTATTGTGCTTGTCAGCACTACTGTCGCGGCCGAGTTTATTCGAGCATTTGCCCGGTCTCGGCCGCGACAGTAACCGGGCGCGCGCCGGGGTGTCCCGAACGCGCGCCGAAGCCTCGGAGGAGCGGCCCTCCGATCGGGGCTTCTCCCTCGCCTCTCCGGGTCCGCCAGGCCCCCCGGAACCCCCCACCGCCGTCCCATAGATCACGGCACACCAGGGCTCCCTCGGGGAGCCCTGGGCATGCGCGCAGAGGGCGCAGGCAGCCGATGAAGCGTGACCGCGCATCGGTGACGCGCGGCACGCCGAGGGAGTGGGGCTAGCAAGCCGGGGCATCCCCCGGCTTGCGGAACTAGCCCTGCTCGTATAAATCGTGTCGGTAGTGTAGGTACTAGTCCCTTAGCCCTATTAGGGTGTTTTATTGCTGCTCACTATAACATTGGAGTGGTCCTAACGGAAGAATTTATAATTTATTATTGGGACTTGAATTTTTTTGATGCACCGGTTACCCACATCTCATGACATCATGACATCATAGACACACCACCACGCCTGAAATAGTATGTGCAGAAATTGCTTGAGCGACAGGAGCGCACCACACCATGCGCATGCATGCGCTCAAGCGCGCACTATAATCTCAGCCTAAGGCAACCATGCTACCGCCGCCGACGAGGGATAACTGTCCCGAGCCCAATGGCTGGCAAGTCACTTTATTTCTCTGTGGCTCAGGCACCAAAAATCATAGATGGTGTCTGAACTAACTAATGTACAGCGCCCTGGATAAGGACACCATATATATATGGTAATAAATAAATATACCTGGACAAACCTATTAAGCGTTATTATATGAGAAAATTATTATAAATGTTATAATAGTTATTATTTAAAATGGCAAAACATTTCAGAGAAATAATTAAGGAATTTTCCCTAATAGACTCATGGAGGGCAACACACCAGAGTCAGAGAGATTACACCTGTTTTTCTGCACCTCATAATTGATACTCTAGGCTGGACCTTATACTAGTCTCTAAAGATATTTTCGAGGGGATATCTCAAATGGACATAGGCCCAATAACTTGGTCTGACCATGACCCCATAAACCTAACCTTTAGAATTGGTGTGTGCAAACTGGGGGGTGCGCAAGATTTTCTAGGGGGGGGCCGTGGTTGCAGAGGTCCCACACTCTTCCCCGAGGCATTTTAATTAAATTCCCGGGGATTCGCATGAGGCCCCTGTAATATCTCCTATTTCACTTACCTTGTCTTCGGCAACACGCCGTCAAATGACGCCGTGGGGCCATGTGACGTGATGCTTCGTCATGGCAACGGGCGTCAATACTGCTGCGGGGTCACGTGCCGTCACATGACCTGCTGTGTCATTTGCCGCCGAACCCTGTGAAAGGGGGGGTGCGAGCGCTGGGCAGCGCAAACTTTGCACACCCCTGCTTTAGAACATAATTCGTCAAGATTGTATTGTATGGTATTGTATGTCTTTATTTATATAGCGCCATTAATGTACATAGCGCTTCACAGTAGTAATACATGTGGTAATCGAATAAATAACAGATAATATAAATAACAGATCATGGGAATAAGTGCTTTAGACAAACATAACATTAAGGAAGAGGAGTCCCTGCCCCGAGGAGCTTAAAATCTAATTGGTAGGTAGGGAGAACGTACAGAGACAGGAGGAGAGAGTTCTGGTAAGTGCGTCTGCAGGGGGCCAAGCTTTATGTATCATGTTTTCAGAATGTTCACAGTGCTATTCGTATGCTTCTTTAAGCAAGTGTGTCTTAAGGTGGGTCTTAAAGGTGGATAGAGAGGGTGCTAGTCGGGTACTGAGGGGAAGGGCATTCCAGAGGTGTGGGGCAGTCAGTGAAAAAGGTTTAAGGCGGGAGAGGGCTTTAGATAAAAAGGAGGTAGAAAGAAGACATCCTTGAGCAGAACGCAAGAGTCGGGGTGGTGCATAGCGAGAATTTAGGGCTGAGATGTAAAGAGGGGCAGAAGAGTGTAAAGCTTTAAAAGTGAGCAGAAGAATGGAGTGTGAGATGCGGGATTTGATTGGAAGCCAGGAGAGGGATTTCAGGAGGGGAGATGCTGAGACAGATCTAGGAAAGAGTAGAGTGATTCTGGCAGCAGCATTTAGGATAGATTGTAGGGGAGACAGGTGAGAGACAGGAAGGCCGGACAGCAGGAGGTTACAGTAATCAAGACGGGAGAGAATGAGGGCCTGAGTCAGAGTTTTAGCAGTCAAGCAACAGAGGAAAGGGCGTATCTTTGTTATATTGCGGAGGAAAAAGCGACAAGTTTTAGAAATGTTTTGAATGTGAGGGGCGAATGTGAGAGAGGAGTCGAGTGTGACCCCTAGGCAGTGTGCTTGGGCTACTGGGTGGATGATCGTAGTTCCAACAGTAATGTGGAAGGAGGTAGTAGGGCCAGGTTTGGGAGGAAGTATGAGGAGCTCTGTTTTAGCCATGTTGAGTTTAAGGCGACGGAGGGCCATCCAGGATGATATAGCAGAGAGACATTCAGAAACTTTGGTCTGTATAGCAGGTGTAAGGTCAGGTGTTGAAAAGTATATTTGTGTGTCGTCAGCATAGAGGTGATATTTAAACCCAAAAGATGTTATTAGGTCACCTAGAGAGAGTGTGTACAGAGAAAAGAGAAGAGGTCCCAGGACAGAGCCCTGGGGTACCCCCACAGAGAGATCAATAGAGGAGGAGGTGTTAGCAGACGAGACACTGAAAGTACGATGGGAGAGGTAGGATGAGATCCAGGATAGAGCTTTGTTCCGAATACCAAGAGTATGGAGAATGTGAAGGAGAAGAGGGGGGTCCACGGTGTCAAATGTTGCAGAGAGGTCGAGTAATATGAGCAGAGTGTAATGACCTCTGTCTTTGGCAGCATGGAGGTCGTCAGTTATTTTAGTGAGGGCTGTTTCTGTGGAGTGAGCAGTGCGGAAGCCAGATTGTAGAGGGTCTAGGAGAGAATAGGTGTTGAGAAAATGGAGCAAGCGAGAGAATACAAGACGTTCAAGGAGTTTAGAGGCAAAAGGCAGGAGGAAGACAGGTCGATAGTTAGAAAGACAGGTAGGGTCAAGCTTGCTGTTTTTGAGTAATGGTATGACTGTTGCATGTTTGAAGGAGGATGGAAAGGTTCCAGAGCAGAGGGAGGAGTTAAAAATGTATGTGAGCGTAGGGATTATAGTAGGAGCAAGTGGTTTTAGGAGATGGGAGGGAATGGGGTCAAGAGGGCAAGTGGTAGAGGGAGAAGTGGCGATCAACAGCGACACATCCTCCTCTGAGACAGTGGAAAAAGAGTCAAGGAAGGCAGGAGGAGAGTTAGGAAGAGGTGTAGGATGGGAAGAAGAAACAGAGGGGATGTTCTGACGTATGGATGCCACCTTTTCCTTAAAATAGTCAGCAAAGTCCTGATCGGAGATGGAGGAAGGAGAGGCAGCTGAGGGTGGTTTGAGTAGAGTATCAAAGACAGAGAACAGTCGGCGTGGGTTAGACTTGTGCATGTTGATTAGTGCTGAAAAGTAGGCTTGTTTAGCTTGCGAGAGGGCAGAGTTGAAACAGTATAGCATAAATTTGTAGTGAAGGAAGTCTGCGAGAGTGTGAGAATTCCTCCAGAGGCGTTCAGAGGAACGAGTGGAGGAACGCAGCATGCGTGTGTGGGAATTTAGCCAGGGTCTAGGGTTAGAAGGGCGAGTGCGGCAGAGAGAAAGTGGGGCATGTAGATCAAGAGAGGAGGACAAGACAGAGTTGTAGTTCCTGACCAGGCTGTCGGGGTCTGTAGCAGAGCTGAGAGAGGAGAGGGAGGAGCGTAAAGTGGACTCAAAGTCAGGTAAGTGAATAGAGCGCAGGTTTCTGCAGAACCGGGGTGTAGATGGAGGTGGAGAAGGGGAGAAGCGAGATAGAGAAAATGAGATGAGATGATGGTCAGAGAGAGGAAAAGGAGAAATCGGAGAGAGAGAAGTTCTTAGTGAAAACCAGGTCTAAGTAGTGGCCATCCTTGTGGGTGCTGGCTGCAGTCCACTGTTGAAGGCCAAAAGAAGAGGTTAGAGAAAGAAAGCGGGAAGCCCAAGGGAGAGAGGGGTCATCAATGTGGCAATTGAAGTCCCCAAGGAGAAGAACAGGGGAGTCTGAGGAGAGGAAGAAAGAGAGCCAGGATTCAAAGTGAGAGAGAAAGGCAGAAGGGGGATGAGTAGAGGTAGGTGGGCGATAGATGACCGCCACATGAACAGGGAGAGGAGAGAAAATCTGGACAGTGTGAGCCTCAAAGGAGGGAAAAGCAAGAGAGGGAGGAATAGGAAGGGTTCGGTAACGACAGAGAGAGGAGAGCAGGAGCCCCAAGCCTCCACCCCTGCCATCAGTGCACGGAGTGTGGGAGAAGGAAAGGCCACCATAGGAGAGGGCAGCTTCCAGAGCAGAGTCAGACTGAGTGAGCCAGGTCTCAGTTATAGCAAAGAGAAGCAGGGAGTGAGAGAGAAAGAAGTCATGCACAGAGAGGAACTTGTTAGAGAGGGAGCGAGCATTCCAAAGGGCACAGTAGAAAGGGAGAGAGGAGGGAGGGTGGCAGGGGATGGGTATGAGGTTGGAGGGGTTGACACCAGAAGGAGTAGAGGTTGCAGTTGGCAGGCGAGGACGAGCGCATGTAGGAATAAGACAGGGACCAGGATTGGGAGAGATATCCCCAGAAGCAAGGAGGAGAAGCATGGATAGAAAGAGAATGTGTGAGGAGGATTTGTAGGTGTGTGTTTTAGTGCAGGGGATATAGCTGTGTGGTGTCAGAGGACGCAGGTAAGAAAGGAGTTCATGTGAACAGAGAAGTGGTGAAGGAAGGAGAGATGGAGATATATGAATGGAGTTAGAGACATACTGAGGCTGGTAAAAAGAAGTGCATAATTTGAGAAGAAGTGAAGTCACAGCAAATACAGTATAAATGGTAAAGGCAGCATCACAGCAGTAATGATGCAGTCTGGTATAGATGATATCCTCCTTTCCAGCGTAGTTCAAATGCAGGAATCAGGGCCAGATGGGGTGTCCACTTCTTCCTCACTTTTTTTGAACTTCCTTTTAAACTTCAGTTGTTCAGTAGTCATGCCACTTATAATGGGCCACTTGGATATGGGCTGCAGGCAGACTAGCTGTTCTGACTGGGTTTATATAGGCCTAAAAAGTCACCTGACAGCGTGGTTCTGTCTGCTTAATTAGCACATCTGAGGCACATTCAAACAAATGGTTTTCTACACAGGGTGTTCCCTGCCTAGGTGGCAACACTTAATTTGATTAGGGGTAGACAGAAAACAGCATTCAAATATGGTTTTTACCTAGCATTGGATCACTTGCATATACTATATAATACACACAGCAAAGGCTTCAATGATGATTTAGAGATGGTTTTTACCTAGCATTGGATCACTTGCATATACTATATAATACACACAGCAAAGGCTTCAATGATGATTTAGAGATGGTTTTTACCTAGCATTGGATCACTTGCATATACTATATAATACACACAGCAAAGGCTTCAATGATGATGAACTAGAACCACTGGCGTCTAGACGACACTCTATTAAACCACCCAGAGGTAGAGACGAGAATAAAGACATCCTTAGAGGACTATTTTAAAATAAATAAGGGATTAGTAAACTCTTTAGCAACTCTTCGAGAAGGAAGGAGAAATTGAAATTGACAGAAGAATTAATGGAAAAAATTGTAAGTTTACAGTAGAACAGAAAAATACAAATGACCTCTCATAAAAGATCTACAAAGCTCTCACTTTGGTCAGGGAGGAGCTAAGACAGATGCAATGAGAGGACACTGAGAAAGCCCTCAAATGGACTAAACGGGTCTACTACGATAAAGGTAACAAAGGTTGTGATGTGGAATGTGAACCCGAGTCTCGACTGTTGTGTGAAAATTGAATCACAATACTCCAAACCATGGTCCCTGCTTTCCATACTTTGGATGAATACAGGAAAATGTCCTAAACAGAAACTCCCCATACTAAATGTACTGACGTTCATTCTAGAAAACAAAAGTGAAATGGAAGCTATGTGCTTCACCCTCCCAACTCATCCCAATCTTTGAGAATCCAAATCCCTCCCCTGGAAAAATTATAATATAGTAAGTATAGGTGACTTAATGCAGAGAGGTAAATCCTTATCAAAAATATCTCGGATAAATTAGAATTCCCAGAATTAACACTTTTCAAAAGAATATGTAGACAAGGGAAATATAGCGTTGGAAATTTATCGAGAAATGTCTGATCATGTACAAATGAGAAAATGGGTGGATGATTTAAATATAGAAATTGCAAGAGAGATTTGGGAGGATATCTGGGACAATGCCTCAAAGACATTGATCTGCACCGATGTCTGCATTGATGACAAAAGAGAACATTTACAAACTTTTATTTAGATGGTACCCAACCCCTCATGGACAAGAACAGATTTCCCCCTCCCCACCCCCCCAATATAAGGACTAGGCTGGAGGAAATGTTGCAAATCAGAGACATGGCACATGTCTGGTGGCTCTGCGCTATAATCCAGAGATACTGGATAATGATCCAGAGAATCATAGAAGAAACGATAGAGCTAAAAATATGTCCTTGATATACATTCTAGCTAAGTCGGTAGAAAATGTAAATCACCACACATATGGATTGATTTCTCACATTATAACAGCTGCAAGATGTGCAATATCAGCAGCATGGAAAAACCACATTATCCCATCACTAAGAATAGTATAACAGATCATTGATGGAGTAATGCTCATGGAGAGACTAACATCTCTCCTGAGACAAACAGTACTACTAAAAGATTTGACAGGACCTAGGATCCATGGATAGGGAGATGAGGCCCTATGGGGTGATTGCTGTACTATGTTCTATTCTCTCTTGTTCTATTCTCTTTTGACAACATAAACTATTTGATAGGCAACTAGATGGGAAAGAAATATACAAAAAATGCATTAAAGGAAACCTGATGATCTTAGTATCTTGCAGAATATAAAAAATACTATGCTAATATGAATATGAAAATGTACAAGATGTCCCAGGGCCGGCCAAGGTCCTTGCCGGGGGGTGCTTCTCCCCCTTTCTCTCCCCCCTATTTCCCTCCCCTTCTCTGTCTGTTTGTCTCACCCCCCCTCCTCCTTTCTCTATCTCTTTCTTAGGATGCAACCCTTGGGGACAGGGGAGGAAAGAAAAAATGTTTATTGGAAACTATCTGTACCCATTCCAGTCATGTGCTCATGACAACCCTGTATCTTTGTTTATATACTTCCAATAAAAAAAGATTGAAATAAAAAAGAAAATGTACAAGATATTGATTGATGAGTCTCTCCTCCCCTTTTCCCTTCCCCTAGTGTCCATATCTATAACCACTATTTTCTCTTCCTCCCCCAATGTAATACTTTAATAAAATACAAGTTATATAAAAAAAAATAGGTTTAACCATATTTTATTTAAAAACAGATAGGTTAAGTTATTATCCAGCTCTAGTAGCTTTTGTGTTTGAAACTTCAGTAACCTACTTGTTCGATTCATTATAAAAGAAACTCAAATGCATTGTTTAGTTCTGAAATTATTGGTGGAATCTACTGAATGTATTAGAAATACGTAGACATATGGCCTTTTTCTATAAAGTGGAATAGCGCCAATCTGCAGTTACAAGACTGAAAGCCCTGTTCTAGTAATTGGGGCTTTCCGCACGGTATAAAATAAGTCCCATAGTCTGTAACTGTTTTGTGTTGGTGCACAAGACTCCCATTTCAGTTTAGGCATACATCTATTTTGTTACAGTTTAAGATTAACACACTTCCGTTTTTACATTTCCCACCAAAGGCATCTGTATATCAAGCCAATGTTGGCACAAAACCGCTGTTTTATTCTGCACCTAAGTATCAAAGCATTTTCCCCCCTTTGCCCCAAACTTGCGGAGTATCAGTAGGAGGAGTTGGGGAGAGTTGCATGATGCACATGTTATAATGATATTTATTACATGCTGCGTCTCTACATAATTTTTCCGCTTTTGTTTGCCATAAAAATTCTGCCAAATCTTTTGGTGATGCCAAAGATTCTGCATTAAAACTGTTCTTAAATATGTCACAGCTCTGCTCCAAAAAATAGCTTCAAAGCACACACTTTACTCTGCTTTGATACATAGACTCCTAATCAGGTCATTGAGGATTAGGGACATGATTTTAAGATTTGCTAAGAATGTTTTTCTTTTTAGCGATGAAGCTGAAAAAGTCTGGAGAAGAGTGACGTGCTGCTTACATTTATAAATGAATGTTATCTCAGTAGCACAGTTTGGTACTATATCTGAATAAACAATTACATATTGATCATACTTACTGTAAGAATTGTTTATTTAGCATAAGTTGATGTTCTTAGAATGTTAGAACCCAATGATAGGTAGAGTTAGTAAGAATTGAAAGGACTGTTGGACAATTTCTCTCTCTGTTACTCTGTGAAGGACAAAATCTTGAAACTCATGGTATGATGAAAATAGTTCCCAAATGTCATCAGTATCATATTCAGAGTGATAAATGCTGGAAAACACAGATGTTGATTCAACTCCAATATTCTGAATTTAGAAATTACTGTCACAGGCTACCTCACTGTTACGTCAAACACTCTATTTCCATTGGCTCAGTGCGACAAGATTGGTGTAAAGCAGACATGGTTCCTATATCTAAAAAGTGAGCTAGATCACAACCAGGGAATTACAGACCTGTAAGCCTAACATCAATAGTGGGGAAGCTACTTGAAGGTTTAGTACAGGATAATACTCAGGAATGCTACACACAAAGGGAACTCCCGCACCGCCGCTATTTGCTATTTGGTTTTACGGGGCTAAAAGGGGTTAAACTCCTTGTTCAAGGATCTCTGTCCGTGAATAACCTCACTGATCAGCCACCTGTGTTTGCTCCCCTTGCATATTACCCTTTAAACACTTCCCTGACAGGGTGGTTGTATATGGGTCCTGGTATATACTATTATTACCTTTGCAGATATTCATACCATTATCTGTTCATACCTCTAGCACAGTTCTGACTGCACATTGTTGGGGTGAGCAGATTCCCCAACTAACATTTCCCCGTATAAGGGGGTCTGTGTGGGTAAATGATATACACTCCGTGTATCACTGCAGCCAATAGAACAGAATATAACAAACCATATATATCTAGTGCAGAGGATATATATGAGCAGCTGCCTGTGACTCTATTTAGGATGTTTCAATATTCCCTTCATTAGTCCCATAGCCAAGTTACATCTTGTCTACACTTCTAGAGCAATAAGGCATACTCAAGGTACCCCTAGAAGGTGTCCACATAAATCACTATATTGATTCTCTACTTGCAGACCTTTGCCTTATTTGGCTCTAGGGGCTATACTCACGGAACGCCTCATTAGGTACTACCCTTATGGTAGGCAGCTTCCAGTGTTTGAATGGGACCACAACATCAGTCACACGTCCACAGATAGTCACATACAGATATCTACTTTGCCTTGCTTAGATGTTATACATGTACACCACATATATGTCACCATTGATTCAGAGCGCCTATATATACACGCTCTAAGAATATACATGTACATTAGGACTGACATCCTGTGTGGTGGGTACATCACGGACTTATCTCCATACCTATAGGAGGCTATATACATTGCACCAGATCCAAAATATCTATCCAGGATCTCCATATGTATACACTACTTAACTACCTTTAGTTAAGTTACGAATGATTACAGTCACATGCTGTTTGACACACACTCTTATTTTAAAGCCCATTTTTTTATTCATTGTTCACCAATAAAGTATTTTAATCAAATAATTATACATTTAGCTTGATAGAGTGCTGATATACTAGGTCTCCTTTTCTTTTGTATACATAATACTCAGGAATACCTAATGGGAAAACAAAATTATTAGTTATAGTCAGCATGTATATGAAGGATATGCCGTGACAAACTAGCATTATTAGTTTGTTTGAGGAGGCAAGTAGGAATGTAGACCAGGGTAATGCAGTTGATGTGGTCTACTTAGATTTTGCCAAGGCTTTTGACACTGTTCCACACAAGACATTAGTGTAGAAAATAAAGCAAATTCGACTCATTAAAAATATTTGCACCTAGATTGAAAACTGGTTGAAGAATGGACAACAGAGAGTTGTCGTAAATGGAACGTTTTCAGGTTGGGAAAAAGTTGTGAGTGGAGTATGTGATGGTAGGGGGTAGCCAGTCTGCATAATAAAGGTTAAGCCCGAATGGTTACCCTTGAACACTGTGGGTCCCTGGCAGCTAAGTAGCACCATAAGCCAGGGCCATATAACGTAACATGTAAAAGTTAAAGTGTACCCTGCTTTTCCACTTCACATGTTCCCCTTGTCAAAGACACATGAAACTTCAGGAGTATAAGTTTTAGGAGGGATATTTGGATGGAAATGCAGTTATTTTGTTTGCAGGAGTTCGGGAGCCAACGTTACCGGTTGTCCCCTAATTCTCCATGGTGAGCAGGCATAATTTGTCAGTACGTGGGTTGAATTACCCCGGGGCTACCCAGTGTCCCCCAGACTCCAGTTTTTTGAGTCCAGATATCCCAGACCCATTTCCCTTACATATATGGGCCCCCCAAGTCATATTCTGTATTAAAACATATTTTATTGTGTTTGACGCATTTTCTATAAATGTCTATGCAGTCAGCCCGGGCATCCACATTGGTGCCAGGATCTTGGAGTTCAAAGAAGGGAGGATGTCCAAAAGTGTCAAAACAGTTTTGTGGGCGAGGAAGGGTGAATTGCCAGGTCCGGAGAACAAAGGGCACCATATGGGGACACCTTTTGAGTCTGCCAGACCTGGCAGAGCCTGCCCAGTGGGTGGCAATGAGTTAGCTGGGGGAGATACAGCTCGTAAGTGCATTTCCCATTGGCTAATTCATATTTCCCACCAACCCGACTTTTCGAGCCATCTTGGAATGCTTCCTCCTCTGACATCAGCCAAGAGACGAGCCCCCATTTGTATTGGTTAGTGGGAAGGAATTCCCATGCTCTGATTGGTCTCTCCTCCTACTTCCATGCTGAACATAGAACAGCGGAGGGTATGTAAGGTGTTGGCTTATTCAGAACCAGATGATCTTGTGGCTTGAGTCCATTAAGAGGAGGAGCCTGTGGCCCCACATGTAGTAGCCCCACTGGCTACTGGCGTCCCTGCTGCAGCTATTATGGCAATTGTTACAGCCATGGCTGTCGGGGTCACTTTTGAACAGAAGTTGCAGCTGATTGCAGCTGCCTAAGGTGTTCAGATGACCCCCACCACATCAGGACCCCGTCCAGCCCTGACCCCCGAGGGTGTCTCACCACAGCTTTGTCAAGTGTGTTGATAGCACTGATGATATCTATGGCTTTTTGAAAGTCTTCGAGGACCAGTGTTGACAGTTTCGGCTTAATCCCTACCCCATTGTGCCCATCTTCCACCATCTCCCAAAAATCCATAAGTCACTGGTCCATCCTCCTGGGCAGCCTATTGTGGCTACTATTGGACCTTTGGGAAATGGTTTGTCACGTTATGTCGATGGCTTTTTGCAGCCTGTGGTCAAAAATCTACCGTCCTTTCTGTGAGGGTCTCTACAGATCTGCAGTGTGCCTTGAAAACTGTTAAATGGCAAAGGAATTATAGATGGGTTACGATGGACATAACATCATTATATTCCATCATTGACCATGACCAGGGCATCAAAGCTAATCAATTTTTCCTACAGTCCTCCCCACTTTCTAGTTCACTTCACACTTTTTATTAGATTCGATCACATTTTTACTAACTCACAATTATTTTTCCTTTGATTCACAGTTTTATTTACAGGTTAGTAAAAAAAAAAACAGATACAGTAGGTAGCGATAATTCTAAAGAATAAAAAATAAAATATTAATAATAAAAAAGTATGTGTAATAGTAAATGTAAAAGAGGGCCTAGATAATCTTAAATATAAGATATCAGGCGGCTGCCTAAAATAGAACTCTGACCACCTGGTCAGAGAAAAGTGACAATAGTGGAAAAAATATATTTCTGGTGCCCTAAGAAGCTAAATGTAATATAAAGCAATAATATCTGCAATATAAACAGTGATAAGAAAAATAAAAAATGTATAAATAAATAAATTGGTATACAACCCGGCCTGAAGAAATCAGCTAAGATCCTGGAGGTGCTCCGTATATAGTGAGATCAAATATATGAAAAATAAAAACAAACACAAAACATAGTGTAATACTGTAACAGAAAAACTTACTATAATAAACAAACACTACACAATACAATGAACTATCAAGATCTACAATACTGATGGAAGCTGACAGGTGATTAGCACAAATGAGTGACATTTATTAAAACACAAATTTTATAAATATATTATATATAACTATATTATATATATATATATATAATAATAATATTTTATATATATATATAATATCCATTAGTGAAATGTCCCATAGAGACCACAGCTGCTGTAGGTGGAATACCCACTTACCAGATGGAAAGTGGTAATGCACAGTGGATATACTGTATTGGAGAGTATCCCCTCTCATCTGTAATTCTGGAGACCTCCTGGATAGTTGCTAGACCCCCCGGTGTAGCTGAGAAAACGTCGAAGATGATGATTCATGACCATGCAGTGATGCACAAGGGCCAGCTTCAGAACGCTTCCTGCTAAGTGAACGAGAGCGTGATCAAGCCTCTCGCTTCCACACGGCCAGTGTAAAGCCATTTCCGGATAGGAGATTGGGATATTTTTCATATATTTGATCTCACTATATACGGAGCACCTCCAGGATCTTGGCTGATTTCTTCAGGCCGGGTTGTATACCAATTTATTTATTTATACATTTTTTATTTTTCTTATCACTGTTTATATTGCAGTTATTATTGCTTTATATTACATTTAGCTTCTTAGGGCGCCAGAAATATTATTTTTTCCACTATTTACAGGTTAGTGGTACGCCATGGGTACATCTTTCGCACCCTCATATTCTAACCTGGTTATGGGTCTTTGGGGATCCACTTACATTTTCGGTGATTCTACTCCTTTTCGGAATCAAATTATCTTTTATAAAAGATACATTGATGACCTGATTATGATTTGGGAAGGGGATGCACTTTCACTAGACACCTTATTAAAACACTCAATTCTAATATGGTGAATCTTATTTTCACTTACGAACATCACATTAATCACATTAATTATCTTGACATCACTTTATTCATTGATATTA
>NW_027457309.1:720000-765000 GCF_040206685.1 Ascaphus truei
AGAAATTGGGATGGAAATATGGGCGTTTTAAGTAAGTACAGTATGTCACCCATGCCCTCTTTTTTTATGTTAGGCTCCCTCCTAATACAGTATCATACTGTACTGTATGTCCAGCATTTAGTGGCTCTAACATTTTTCCTTGTCATTACAGAGCTTATCCTATGATAAGGGAAGCCAACAAAATAAAAAGAGTGGACCAGGCACGGGCATGGATTGAAAGTGGCGAAACTTTCAATGATGTCATCTTTACAGACGAGACAACTGTAGCGCTTGAGAGGTTTGCCCGTTTTGGATTCTACAAAAAAGGACGCCTATCTCTGAAACCGTGTCCCAAGCACCCAGTGAAGATGCATGTGTGGGGTGCCATCTCTAGATAAGGACCAGGATGCATCATTATCTTTGAGGGTAAAATAATGCACAAATACACATGCTGTGGCCTTACGCACTGGCCAGCTGTACTGTATTCAGTATTTTGTACCCTAATGTTACATTTTTTTCTTGTTTCCAGAAATCATGAATAAAGCGTTCTTCCAAGATCACATAATTACACATGTTGTTGAATACATAAAGAATGATTTCCCATCTGGTCACCGGTTCTTCCAGGACAATGATCTGAAACACACAGTGTCGACGGCACACATTCTTGCCAGCGGTATCAACTGTGTTAAGATGCCAGCGGAGTTAGTTGGGTAACCTTTTCTCCTTGTTTTACATAGTTTACTGTATATCTTCTTACGTAATTCACCTTTTTTCTCCCCTCCTACTGTACAGTATTATAGATCACCAGATTTTAATCCCATCGAAATGGTATGGCATGAGTTGAAGGATTATATCAGAAAAGTGTGGAAACCGTCCAAAAAGGAAGAATTGGAAAAGGGGATACTGAATTTCTGGAACATACTCACAGTAGCCAAATATAATAAATATATTGATCATATTGCGACTGTGTTGCCTATTGTTATACAACGTAATGGCCAGGCCTCGGGAAAGTAATAAGGCACAGGTAAGTATGATACAGGTAAGTATGGCCCTAAAAATAACCATGTCTGCATTTATTATTTCTTTTAATTTTCAGAACTGCCGCAAGCAAGGAAGGGTGTGTGTGTGCAAGATAATAGTACGCTATTCATGTACAAACCAGCCTGTATCTTACACAAACCCCCCCTCTCCCAGTAGTTATTGTATAAACATTCGTGTTTGCCAAAAAAAAGGTTTAAAATTTTTTTTTTTTTTAAATATTGTATTGTTATTGTTTTAACCAGGGCTGCCGCAATGAAAAAAGGAAGGGGGGGGGGCAGATGTGTAAGATAATAGTATGGTGTTCATGCAGTATAAACCAGCCTGTATCTTACACAAACCCCCCTCTCCCACCCTCTCTCAGTAGTTACAGTATAGAAATTCGTTTTTGCCAAAAAAAGTGTATGTTTCATTTTTTTTTTAAATACTGTATTGTTATTGTTGAATAGAAAGACAAGAGCTACTGTATTGTATTTTTGTACTGTGTTATGCATTACAAATATTATTTGTTTTGTTTAAACCCCCCTCCTGCAGACCTAAAATTCTTATAAACAGTTCAACAAAGCATTGCACTTTACATTAGTTTGGGAAAAAATATTAAAAAAAACAAAAAATGTTTTATAAAAATTATTATATTTTTATTGTTTAATAAATCATTTCTGTTAATAATGCAATAAAATTCTGTAGAAAAATACTATTTTCCTGAATTAAGGATTATCCAACATGTCTCCTGCCGAGCTCATGATAATCACGCAACAGTACATTTACGTGAATGGCTCTGTTGTTGTGTTGTTGATAAGCTTTGAACTTCAAGTTGACTTGTTTTGTTACAGTACAATAGCAGTTTTAGAAGGGCTTAGTACTGTATCTCACACAAAATGTTAATCTTATTACTAGTGGGGGGGAGGGGGAGTGTTGTGTTGAAGAAAAGGCAAGTTAGAAGGGCTTAGCTTATCGCACATGCGTGTGTGTGGCATGGTTTGTCAGAGGTGTTGATAAGAGGTTGAAATTCTTGAGCCGTGTGTGTGCGGGGGCGGGGGGGTTGGGGTGCGAGCTTTGCTAGCTGTACTGTATGAAGTTCCAAGCTGTACAAGACATATTCAAAGTTGTACAAGACATAAGTTCAAAGACATATTCTCAACAGGTCATCATAATGTTTTGCTCCCCACACCCCCAAATAAAAATCACTGTACTGCAGTATGCCACCCACCTCAGAAAGAACGTAGTACTGTACATGACTAGTGTGGAATTAAAAAGCAACAGAACTGTTTGATTCTCATAATCAAAGGCATTTAGATTTTTTTTTAATAAAGTCTATTATTGCTTATTTGATTATACTACACTATTGCAGACATGAATATCGCACACTGAACGTGTGTGGGGAGGTTAAAATCATCAGACCCCCCCAAAAAAATATTATTTGTTTTGTTTAATCAATTATTTCTGGTTTTTATTTTCAGTACTGTACAGTACAGCAATACAGAATCAAATGCAACTATAACGAAGGAAAAGACAAGCCTGTACACGAATGATTGTATTTTTGCATTTTTGTTTGATTCATTACCCAATAAAATTCTAAAGAACAATTATTAATGATTTGATTCAACTACTAAAGTGTGTTTGTGTGTGGGGGGGGGGAGGGGGCAGCTTTGAAGGCCGTATGGTAATCTTATTAACAGCTCTGTGGGAGGGGGGGTGTTGTGTTAAGAGGTTGAAATGCAAGATTACTTGGCACAGCACAATAGAAGAAGCTTTGAAGGGTTTATGGCGCACATGCGTAATCTTATTAGCAGTTGAAGCAAAGCACGCCACATTTTCTTGAATGGCTCTGTGGGGAGGGAGGGGAGAGGGTTGTTGATACTAGCAAACAAAGGGTAACCGGCGCCACAAATAATTAATAAAATCAAACCGAAATTGGTATAAAGTCCAAATGGAGTCCTGTAAACGATGGATTTCGAGGATTCTCACATCAACGGAGTGTATGTGGAAAAAAGAGAAAAAGAAACAAATAATGGTGCAGTATATCAACACTATGGCTAAAGGAACAAACAGACAACACAAGACATACAAGACATACAAACGATGAACACTAGCACGGCCTAATATTAATAAAAAGCAAATTTATTAAGTGTGAAGAATACATATAACGCATCCGGAGGGGTAAAATTACAACCCTACTCACAAGATGCTGGATATACACAGGCAACGAACAGGATGCATGCAGCTGGGCTCCCAAGATGGCGACCGGAGCACTCTGGTTGGCGTCCTCACGTGACAGGGGTGGAAGATGGATCACTCAAATGACAGGACTTCTGGGCGGATGTGACGTCACGTCCACTGAAGTCCCACCATAGACGTTCCTCCTCTACTCTTCCTCTGCAGGCTCACCGCAATGCCACCACGAATCCGTTATTGCACTTAAAAGACTGCAAATTTCTCCACAGGGAACTGCAGACTTCTCCACAGCTAAGACAAGCTCTAATGACACTCAAAACTTCCCGACGCGTTTCGTACGCATGCGCGTACTTCTTCATCCCTTGAAGAGGAAGAGTAGAGGAGGAACGTCTATGGTGGGACTCCAGTGGACGTGACGTCACATCCGCCCGGAAGTCCTGTCATTTGAGTGATCCATCTTCCACCCCTGTCACGTGAGGACGCCAACCAGAGTGCTCCGGTCGCCATCTTGGGAGCCCAGCTGCATGCATCCTGTTCGTTGCCTGTGTATATCCAGCATCTTGTGAGTAGGGTTGTAATTTTACCCCTCCGGATGCGTTACTGCACCGTCACACTTTATTCGAGCAAATACCCGGTATGTACCTGGCAGATACCTGGAATGCGCCGCTCCTCACCTCTGACAAGCCCCGTTGCGTTTGCCTTCCCAGCCTGGGTTCATGCCTGGCTGATGGGCGGCTGATCTGTTAAATGATAATGATTAGGATTTAATAGGCTGCAATGCTTCGCGTGTCTACCAGATGGCATAAATTCATGAATTGTAATGCAGTATATATATATATACTGTGCAGTATTGCAGCCAGCGGGAATAAAATGCTTCAATCCCTGCCGGAAAATAACTCAATACACTCGGGCAGAAAACAGTCACAAACCTCAATACACCCGGGTATACCCGAATTCGTGGGACTAGCCGAGCTCGAATTAAATGTGTCGCCAGTGTATATGTATTCTTCACACTTAATAAATTTGCTTTTTATTAATATTAGGCCGTGCTAGTGTTCATCGTTTGTATGTCTTGTATGTCTTGTGTTGTTTGTTTGTTCCTTTAGCCATAGTGTTGATATACTGCACCATTATTTGTTTCTTTTTCTCTTTTTTCCACATACACTCCGTTGATGTGAGAATCCTCGAAATCCATCGTTTACAGGACTCCATTTGGACTTTATACTAATTTCGGTTTGGTTTTATTAATTATTTGTGGCGCCGGTTACCCTTTGTTTGCTATGTTCTCTGACTGATTGTACTATCAGTTTTTCACTTGGCTGCCTGTGTTTTATATTATCCAGTTATTATTAGCGCTGTTTCACACCAATCTTTTTTTCTGTGTTGTTGATACTGCTACAGTAACAAACCCACGTGAACTTCACCGCCTAAAACCTTGTGCCTGACAAGAACGGAAAGCTTGCTTCTGAATGATCACAGGATTAACGGATTTGCAAACATGTTACTGCAATACAGCACATGTTTTTTTCTTTAATCATACAGTATCTGCTGGCCAGCTCATGCAAAATGTGCTGACACGTGGCACACACCCCTCAAATAAAAATCACTTCGTACAGTAAAGTATCAAAACATACAGTACAATGGTTGGTTGGAAAGGCATTTACAATTTTTTTTAAATAAACAGTTCACCTTAACCAAGGAAAGTAATGTAGAAAACAATAAGCGTGAAGTCTATTATTAATGATTTGATTCTACTGGACTACAGTATCGCAGCTATGAATGAAATGTGTCAGCCTAGAAGGGCTTATGGAACTTGCGCATGCGTAGCAGGCAGCTCAGCTGATTTCAGGCAACATGTTAATAATGACATTGAATTGCTATTGGATTTTGATGACAACAACTCGCGATTGCCCACTTGAGTTTCGATGGTATTGCAGAACACGCTAAAATGCAATGTTCTAATCCGGACAAAATGATAATCAAACCGCGTGTTTAAGTCGGCACGATTAAATCAAATTGCGCGTCATTGAATGGGTATTCCGATCTACATATCGCGTTAATCGTTCGAATAGCGGCCGCTGCATCAGTATGTTGATTCTTTCCTCCAAAGCCATGTCCAGAGGATGAGTTCTTACATTAAGAATGCCAATGACTTTTTAGAGAAACTCTATAAAACCCAACTTGAGGAAGATGATCTCCTGGTATCTCTGGATGTTATCTCATTATATACGAGTATACCACATGACATGGGACTGGAGGTGATACGCCTAAAACTTGAGAGTGTGCACAAAGGAAAAACCCCCACTGACTTCCTAATGTTCCGGTTAGATTTTATTCTTCACAAAAACTATTTTAAATTTGAACATTATTTCTATTTTCAACTGCAGGGGACTGCCATGGGCAGCATTGTGGCGCCATCATATGCGAACCTGTTTATGGAAAAAAAATTAAACGCTTTTTCTCTATAATTCCATATACCATGAGCAGGTTCGGGTATGGTTTACACTATATTGATGATGTCTTCATGGTTTGGAAAGGGGGTATTAAGGCATTGGCTCAATTCATTGATTACCTTAATATTGCATCTACTCCGATTCACTTTACATCTTCTTGGAGTAGGACGAATATCACATTTTAAGATGTGTCCATTAATAGAAATGGCACTGATTTGACAACTAATATTTTTCGGAAATCAACTAATATAATACTACATGCCAAAAGCCACCATCCCCCTAACCTCATTAACAATTTACCGTTTTCTCAGTTTTTAAGAGCCAAGAGAATAGTGAAGGATCCAGCTGACTCCAAATTAGCCATACAGGCTATGAAGGATCGTTTCAGTGAATGTGGGTATGAGGAAACCCTCCTTGATGAGTGTGCACTACGTGCGGAAGGATACACTCGACACACTGATAAGGAAACAACTGAGCAATGCTTAATTTTTACCTTTGAATTTAATTTACTTTCTAAAGGGATCAAATACACCATAATGAAGCATTGGCGAATACTTCAGCTGATCCTATAATAGGTGGAATATGTACCAACAGCCCCATTCTGGCTTATAAGAGAGGAAGGAATTTAGGTGACTCACTAGTTAAAATAGATGATCAAGAGAAATATGCAATTGAGCACTTCCTAAGCCACAAAAAAACAGGATGTTATAAATGTAGGGGCTGCTCAGTCTGCATCTCTATGGTCATTGGGGATACATTTTACCACCCTATTAGTTGCAAAAAACTCAAGGTTAACCAACGTATTACCTGTGAAACAACACACGTTATTTATTATTTGAAGTGTCCGTGTGGCCTTCTTTATGTGACCACACGACCACTGAAGATCAGATTCATAGAACATCGTAGCAATATCAAAAGGGGAGAAGATAATACAACCTTGCTTAAACACTGTAAGGAGTATCGGCATAATGTTTCAGCTATGAGGTTCATGGGCATTGAACATTTATCTCCAATAGGCAGAGCGGGGATATTGACAGACTTCTTTTGCAACTTTGTTTAAAAAGTCTTAAATCAACAGGTCTAAATGATGACTTTGAGTTATCATGTTTTCTTTAAACTACATTTATACATTTTTTATGCTGATCTAACTCTTTGGCACCTTGTCTATTTCTATTTTTTTCACACTTTTTATTTTTATTTGTATTTTTTTCCTTATCACTATACTATTCATATTTTTTCTGTGATTGTTTGGCTTATCTTTATACTTCTGCTATTAGCATTGTTGCCCTGCATTTTCAGCATTTTTTTGCATGATGTGTATGTACTTATAAAGTAGTCAGTACTATGATGTTCACTGGCTTTTCATCTGTATTTTATATTGTAATCTGTACTGCTTTAGTGGGTAACATATTAGTTTACTGTGAGGTTTCTATGTCCTCTTAATGGACCACAAGATGGTTCGTTGCCTCACATCAATATGTGTTTTGTTTATTGCCTGGTTTTCTTTCACAGTGTTGTACTGTTCCTTGTTATTGAGCGCTGAGCTGCGCTCTCATTGGCTTGTGTCACTTGGTGTAGCCACGCCTCTCCATCTACTGCCGGTTTGCATTTCCATTCCAGCAGCTGCCTGTGTTTTTCTCTCCCTGGAGCGTCCCGATTGGCTAGCAGTTTCCATGGATCTATAATGCTTCCCTGATGAGAATGGAGTTCTCTCTGAAGAAATACCCAATGTATCCCTGGGTTTGACGGCGTTGTGTTATATCATGACATTACCAGGAAGTCTCTTTGCACCGGTTTGACGGGCGGTCTCTGTTGGAGCTATATCGGATTGGACTTGCTGGAGGGAGGTGGGCGGGCATGGTGTCACTTTGTAGCTTTATAAGGGTTTGTGTGTCACTTTATCTGCATCCCTGAAGAAGGTGTTTGTACGCCGAAACGTCGGATGGTTTGTGACTAATCAGTCAATAAAATGAACTTTTTTATAAATTATTGCATTTCTTTTGGTGTGATCAGCTTTCTTTCTGTTCTACATGGAGTTATTGTCTTTGACATAAGCTGTTTCTAGACATAAGGGTTATAGACCCAAGAGAGCACAGGGCATTTCCGATCAGTCTGCCCCGCTGTTTATTACCCAGCATAGTAGGCAGGCTGTTCAGATTCGCTCTATCTTTAACAAACATTGGGAGGTACTTACTTTAGATAAAGATATTCAGGTCGCATTTGAACAAGGGCCAAAACTGGCATTCAGAAATGCCGCATCTCTGGCTAATTATCTCTCACCCAGTTTATTTATTTCAGGGTCAGACTGTATGCAAGAAAATCATGTACATGGCTTCTTCAAATGTGGAAAGTGTAGTATTTTTTGCTATGCTAATCCCATAAAAGCTATTACTATTACACACAGCAAGAAAATACACAAAAGTCAAGTTTTTCTCAACTGTAATTCTAATTTTGTGATTTATTATTTGACCTGTGGTTGTGGCTGTGGATATGTTGGTCAGATGATTAGACCTAAAGGTCAGGATCATGGAACGTATTTGTTCAATTAAAAAACAAGACTTGAAATGGGCGCATGCGTGGCATGGAAGGGAATGGAGGCTTAGTCCCGCTGCTCCGCTAAAGCCGGTGCATTAATGTAAAATAAAAAGGTATATACACCCAATAGTGAGACCCTAAAAAATACACTCTAAAGCATTAAATACGGAGGATGACATCTCAATTAACCCGTTCACATAGAAAGCTGCAGACTCTGGACTTAAAAGCTTACTTCTCGAGCGTGGAGATGGCGTGGGAAAAAGGAGAAGCTGAAATGTCGCCTGACGGCGGGTCTGACACAGATTCGGCTCCAGATAACCCTGAAATTCAGCTGGTTATCAAGAAGGACATAACCAAGTTATTTCTGGATTTAAAAATATTTTTCTGTGGTAAAATGCAAAGTTTGCGCAAAGACTTAAATAGCATTGGCAAAAGCACTAATGTCCTGGAGGAAAAAAATGGATGTCTCCATTAGAATGCATAAGGATACTGAACAGGAGCTGGCCTCCCTGAAGAAAAGGGTGGACGAGTTGGCAGAAAGGCAGGAGGACACAGAAAATCAAGACCGGCGAATTAAAATGAGAATACGAGGAATCCCTGAAGCCGTCCTGGATGTTGAGGAGTGGGTTGGATATTGGCAGTCCTCCATGCTACCGGATAGATCTGTGGCAGATTTAAGGATGGACCGTTGCCATAGTGTCCTACACTTGAAACTCCTGCCAAACAACCCACCAAGGGATGTAATAATTAGTCTACATTACTTTAAAGTAAAAGAAAAAATTGCACAAAATCACAAGGGCTTCTTCCACAACCACCTTTGAGGGAATAAAGATGCTGATTTTTCAGGACATTTCCCCGATTACACTTGGGAGGAGAAAGGCCCTCCAACTGATTACCAAAACCTTAGGGATAAAGGGTTAAAGTACTGGTGGGCATTCCCTTTCGGACTTCTGGCCATAAAGAATGGCACGGCCCACACACACATATGAAGGGACATGTCGGGAAGTGCTGCGTTCCTAAAGTGGCTGGGGGTGAAAAAAGAATTTACTCACCAGCAAGAACAGCGACACTCCATGGCTGAGAGCTGGAGCAGAGTGAGCAACCCAGCAAGAGAGTGCAAAGATAAAGTTGCGGATTTATCCATTGATGCATTTATTCAATTAAGCCCTTAAAGGGGTATGTCCACTTGGCTGCTGTAAATAGTTTCAGATCTTAAAAGGGCCACCCCAGTTGGCTTTGCTGAGCACTGTTGAAGGTTGGGATCCATTCCAAAAAACACTCTGGTCCGGTTATTCCAGAATCTGTTTTGAGCTTTTTTTCAGTGAGAAAATGAAAAGATAAAGTAAAAAGGGGAAAAGAAAAGAAGATGGCGGTTTCACATGGTGGTCTGGCAGGAATCCAGCAGAAGAGATGTGGCAACTCCTGGTCATAGATGGCGGTGAGCCAAGACCCCAGTAGAAGAGAGTGGAGCAACGAGCTCACACTGTGGAGGCATCGACTGGTGATGTATCATTGTGTGCATGGGTACAGGTGTGAGTACGGATAGGCATGTGTATGAGTGCGTGTGTATGGTTATGTATATAGGTGAGAGTGTACAGACACGAGACTGTTCAGATGTATATGGAAGCGAGGGTGAGCAGGTGTTTGAATGGTGGGTACATGGGTTCAATGACTTGCCTGGCAGACTGGAGAAGCATTACAGAGGGAGGAAGGGAATGAAGCAGGCCAAGAATGGACTAAAGGGGACTGCCCATTGCTGAGCATCTAGTGGGCAGATAAGGCGAGGTGCCTTCCGATCCCGGCAGGGGTTCGCGTACTCCTCTGCTGGGCAGCGGGGGAGGGAGTGGATGCTGTGGGAGGAGGGTGGTCTCTGATTACGTGATCATGGACCAAAGAGAAGCAGACGGGAAGAATCTTCAGATGGGGGTGGAGGTAATTGGCAGATAGGAGAGAGGGGAGGGTGGAGGAGTGGGGAAGATAGTCAGGAGAGAGAGCTACAACCGAAGTAGAGTGTGAGGGAGGTCAGGGGAGAGGGGAGGGGTATGGGACGAGGGATTAGTCAGAGGTTAGAGGAGAGGGAGGTTAGGTACATGGGAGAGGGGGCACAGGTTGTGGTGTGGAAAGAAGGGGGAGAAGGTGGTAGGGAACAGAGGGAAGAGAGGAGGTGGAGGGTTATGAAGGCTAGGCTATATGAGGGTACATGGGAGAGAGATTACAAGATATAAGATCACTAAGGGCTCTATGCAGTAAGTGCCGATAAGGCTTTTTTCAGCATTTTTTGCCCTCCCGATTCAGTAAGTGCTGATAAGTGGGAATTATCGGCAACTTTTACTCCCGATAAAAAATTATCGGGAGCCGGCTGCCGATAAGCCACTTATCGGCAATTTTTGAACCCGGCTGAATTCTGGTTGCCCCAATCAGCTTTTCGCTGCTGATCGGCACCCCAGATTGGAGAGTTTATCGGGAATCCAGCCCGCCAACTAAAGTTGGCAAGTTGGTGGAGGAGAAGCATCGGCAAGGGCGACACCTAGAAAAAATCAGCCCTTTTTCCTGCCTGTGATTGATGCTGGAGGTCTCCGGAGCTGATACCCACACCGGAGCCCCCCGGCATGCATCTGAGGCAGAAAAAGGCATGTACAGGCCACTTCATTACCTTAGCGGTTAACCGCCAAGGCAATAAAGGGGTTAACCCACCGTGCCAGCTTTATTGTGGGTAGCGGGGGTGGGTGAAGGGGGTATTTGGCCCTGGGTGTGAGTTTAGGACTTGCGGGGGGGTTGCAGGTGCACTTAACCCCTTCACGACCGTAGCAGTTAATACCGCTACGGTCATGAAAGGGTTAAGCCCTCCCGCTACCCCCCGCAAGGCCAAAACAAACACCGTTGTCGGCTAATACCCCCTTCACCCACCCCCGCTACCCACAATAAAAAATAATCACACACAGCAGCCCCACACTAAATAAATAAATATATCTAAATAAATAAATAAATATCTCTATATAAATAAATAAATATATATATATAGGAGGAGGGGCAGTGGACAGGAAGGGGGGTGGGTTGCTTAAAATTTCCAGGTCCCTCCTCTCCAATCCCCCTGTATGTTTCACACACACACACACACACACACACACACACACACACACACACACACACACACACACACACACACACACACACACACACACACACACACACACACACACACACACACACACACACACACACACACACACACACACACAGTGACACACACACACACACAGTGACACACACACACACACACACACACACACACACACACACACACACACACACACACACACACACACACACACACACACACACACACACACACACACACACACACACACACACACACACACACACAGTGACACACACACACACACACACACACACACACACACACACACACACACACACACACACACACACACACACACACACACACACACACACACACACACACACACACACACACAGTGACACATATATATATATTTATTTATTGATATAGAGATATTTATTTATTTATATATATACTAGCTGAGAGACCCGGCGTTGCCCGTGAGTTAAATTTCCCGCTAATAAAGGGGGGGGGGGGGGGAGAGGGGGGGAAAAGGGTGGGGGACAGTGGACAGGAGAAGGGGGGGTGACAGTGGACAGGAGGGGGGGACAGTGGACAGGAGGGTGGGGGGGCAGTGGACAGGAGGGGGTGGAGACAGTGGACAGGAGGGGGGGGGAGACAGTGGACAGGAGGGGACGGGACAGTGGACAGGAGGGGACAGTGGACAGGAGGGGATGGGACAGTGGACAGGAGGGGACGGGACAGTGGAGAGGAGGGGATGGGACAGTGGACAGGAGGGGGACGGGACAGTGGACAGGAGGGGGATGGGACAGTGGACAGGAGGGGGACGACAGTGGACAGGAGGGGGGGACAGGGGACAGTGGACAGGAGGGGACGACAGTGGACAGGAGGGGACGACAGTGGACAGGAGGGGGGCAGTGGACAGGAGGGGGGGACAGGGGACAGTGGACAGGAGGGGACGACAGTGGACAGGAAGGGACGGGACAGTGGACAGGAGGGGACGGGGACAGTGGACAGGAGGGGGACGGGACAGTGGACAGGAGGGGGATTGGACAGTGGACAGGAGGGGGACGGGACAGTGGACAGGAGGGGGACGACAGTGGACAGGAGGGGGGGACATGGGACAGTGGACAGGAGGGGGGGACAGGGGACAGGAGGGGGGCAGTGGACAGGAGGGGACGGGGACAGTGGACAGGAGGGGACGGGACAGTGGACAGGAGGGGACAGTGGACAGGAGGGGATGGGACAGTGGACAGGAAGGGATGGGACAGTGGACAGGAGGGGACGGGGACAGTGGACAGGAGGGGACAGGGACAGTGGACAGTAGGGGACGGGACAGTGGACAGGAGGGGACGGGACAGTGGACAGGAGGGGATGGGACAGTGGAGAGGAGGGGACGGGACAGTGGATAGGAGGGGACGGGACAGTGGACAGGAGGGGGACAGGACAGTGGACAGGAGGGGGACGGGACAGTGGACAGGAGGGGGACGGGACAGTGGACAGGAGGGGGACGGGACAGTGGACAGGAGGGGGACGGGACAGTGGACAGGAGGGGGATGGGACAGTGGACAGGAGGGGGATAGGACAGTGGACAGGAGGGGGACGGGACAGTGGACAGGAGGGGGATGGGACAGTGGACAGGAGGGGGGACGGGACAGTGGACAGGAGGGGGGGATAGGGGAAAGGAGGGGGGCAGTGGACAGGAGGGGACGGGGACAGTGGACAGGAGGGGACTGGACAGTGGACAGGAGGGGACAGTGGACAGGAGGGGACGGAACAGTGGACAGGAAGGGATGGGACAGTGGACAGGAGGGGACGGGGACAGTGGACAGGAGGGGATGGGGACAGTGGACAGGAGGGGATGGGGACAGTGGACAGGAGGGGACAGGGACAGTGGACAGGAGGGGACGTGGACAGGAGGGGATGGGGACAGTGGACAGGAGGGGACAGTGGACAGAAGGGGACAGAACAGTGGACAGGAGGGGACGGGACAGTGGACAGGAGGGGACGGGACAGTGGACAGGAGGGGACGGGACAGTGGACAGGAGGGGGACGGGACAGTGGAAAGGAGGGGGACGGGACAGTGGACAGGAGGGGGACGGGACAGTGGACAGAATGGGGATGGGACAGTGGACAGGAGGGGGACGGGACAGTGGACAGGAGGGGGACGACAGTGGACAGGATGGGGGGGACAGGGAACAGTGGATAGGAGGGGGGGCAGGGGACAGGAGGGGGGCAGTGGACAGGAGGGGACGGGGACAGTGGACAGGAGGGGACGGGATGACAGTGGACAGGAGGGGGACGGGACGACAGTGGACAGGAGGGGGACGGGACGAAAGTGGACAGGAGGGGGACGGGACAGTGGACAGGAGGGGGACGGGACAGTGGACAGGAGGGGGACGGGACAGTGGACAGGAGGGGGACGGGACAGTGGACAGGAGGGGACGGGACGACAGTGGACAGGAGGGGACGGGACGACACTGGACAGGAGGGGGACGGGACAGTGGACAGGAGTGGACGGGACAGTGGACAGGAGGGGGACGGGACAGTGGACAGGAGGGGACTGGACGACAATGGACAGGAGGGGAGGGGATGACACCGGACAGGAGGGGATGGAACGACAGTGGACAGGAGGGGACAAGACGACAGTGGACAGGAGGGGACAGGACGACAGTGGACAGGAGGGGGACAGGACAGTGGACAGGAGGGGGATGGGACAGTGGACAGGAGGGGGACGGGACAGTGGACAGGAGGGGGACGGGACAGTGGACAGGAGGGGGACGGGACAGTGGACAGGAGGGGGTGGTGACAGTGGACAGGAGGGGTGGTGATAGTGGACAGGAGGGGGGGTGACAGTGGACAGGAGGGGGGGTGACAGTGGACAGGAGGGGGAGGGGACAGTGGACAGGAGGGGTGGTGAAAGTGGACAGGAGGGGGGGTGACAGTGGACAGGAGGGGGGGGGCAGTGGACAGGAGGGGGGGACAGTCGACAGGAGGGGGGGCAGTGGACAGGAAGGGGGGTGGGTTGCTTAAAATTTCCAGGTCCCTCCTCTCCAATCCCCCAGTATGTTACACACACACACACACACACACACACACACACACACACACACACACACACACACACACACACACACACACACACACACACACACACACACACACACACACACACACACACACACACACACACAGTGACACACACACACACACACACACACACACACACACACACACACACACACACACACACACACACACACACACACACACACACACACACACACACACACACACACACACACACACACAGTGACACACACACACACACACACACACACACACACACACACACACACACACACACACACACACACACACACACACAGTGACACACACACACACACACACACACACACACACACACACACACACACACACACACACACACACACACACACACACACACACACACTGACACACACAGTGACACACACAGTGACACACACACACACACACACACACACACACATCACCTCTCGTTCCGGCCGCCGCCATCTTAGTTACTCCGCGAGGGAGGAAGGGGTCCTTCCGGCCGCCGCCATCTTAGGTGCCGCGTGTCAGCTGCCTGTCCCCACGCCGGGCGGGGGGAAGGTGAGTGGAGCATCGGGCGGGGGGGGGGAGGTGAGTGGAGCATCGGGCGGGGGGGGAGGTGAGTGGAGCATCGGGCGGGGGGGGAGGTGAGTGGAGCATCGGGCGGGGGGGGAGGTGAGTGGAGCATCAGGCTGGGGGGAGGTGAGTGGAGCATCGGGCTGGGGGGGAGGTGAGTGGAGCATCGGGCGGGGGGGGGGAGGTGAGTGGAGCATCGGGCGGGGGGGAGGTGCGTGGAGCATCGGGCAGGGGGGGGAGGTGAGTGGAGCATCAGGCGGGGGGGAGGTGAGTGGAGCATCGGGCGGGGGGGGAGGTGAGTGGAGCATCGGGCGGGGGGGGGGAGGTGAGTGGAGCATTGGGCAGGGGGGGGAGGTGAGTGGAGCATCAGGTGGTGGGGGAGGTGAGTGGAGCATTGGGCAGGGGGGGAGGTGAGTGGAGCATGGGGGGGAGGTGAGTGGAACATGGGGGGGGAGCTGAGTGGAGCACCGGGGGGGAGCTGAGCAGGGAGCTGAGCGGAGCACCGGGGGGGAGGTGAGTGGAGCACCGGGGGGAGCTGAGGGGGGAGGTGAGTGTGATGGGGGGTGGGAGAGGACAGAGAGAGAGAGAGTGGTGTGTGTGTGTGTGTGTGTGTGTGTGTGTGTGTGTGTGTGTGTGTGTGTGTGTGTGTGTGTGTTTGTGTGTGACACTGTGTGTGTGTGTGACACTGTGTGTGTGTGTTGTGTGTGTGTGTGTGCCATCACTCCGCCTCAGGCCAATCAGAGTGTGGGGGCGGGCGGGCCAAGGGACCAATGAGATTTCCCCTAGGGACACAGGAAGATGCAGACAGGCATACAGTGCTTTCATTTTTATTATATAGGATATAACCCAACAACCCCTAACATACACATATATGCACATCAATGATACTATAGGCCGGCGGGGGCCCTCGGGTGTTACAGTACCTACAGTACCAATTATGTGCCCCCACAAATTAATGTCTAAACACATACATACTTATAACGAAATACCCCCCCCCCTTAACACATACAATATAGTAATGGCCACAATTACTATTATCCACAAAGGGATAATAGTGAATGTGCCCATTTTAAATACATAAACAGCAATAAGTACATTAAATACATATAGCACTTACCACCCATGTCCGACTACCACGATGAAGGCCATCCTCCTCTTCTTCCTGCCCATGGCTCCCTCTGCTGCTGCAAAACAGACACAAGAATGAAAACATCCAATGTAATGTCCCCTAACCCCTTAATCACCATAGCGGTTATTAACCGCTACAGTTATTAAGGGGTTAACCCACCCTCACCCACCACTTGGGACGCCTACATACCCTCCCACACTAACCCCCCACCCCGTGAGGCCTAACCACCCTCAACCACTACCCACAAGGGAGGCCTACCCACATAACGTTGGGGAACCCCCCCCCCCAGTACCCACAATAAAAACAATACAGTGACCCACAATAAACATCATTATATTTAATAAATACATTAGCCACCCCCTGTGCCCCCTCATAAATACAAGATTTATCCTTTTACAAACAGGGTTCATAACGCAGCCCCACGCGAGTCTCCGGTGGGCTGGCGGGGCACCTGACAGACCTACAGGGTACCAGCAGCCCTTTTCAAACAGGTTCTGGATGCCTGCTGGTGGGTCCCGCCAGCGCCATGGCCCCTAGGTGGTCTCCTTGGGTCACCGTGGGCTACAATTGGGTCCCCACGGTAGGCCCAAGGATGTCTCGGAGCCCCGGGTCAGACCCACAGGTGTCTGTGGGGCCTCGGGAGGTTCCCACGGGGGTCTGGGGAACTCACGAGTGCTCACTATGGGTCCGCAGGGCCCCCACAGAAGTGGGACCACACATCTTCATCCCCGCACGTATGGGTCTGCGGTGCCCCCACAGATGTGAGGCCACCGCTTCATCCTCGCATGTGTCACCCGTGGAACCACCAGCCTGATACCTGTGAGATACCCGAGGAGACCCGCAGGTGGTCTCCAGAGGTCCCACGCAGAACCACGGAACAAACCCTGAATGTAAAAAAAATAAACCTGGCCTATACATTCAATACATACCCCCCCCCCCCCCCCCCAACACCTACAGTACAATAATGTGCAAAATAACTATTATCCAGATAGGGATAATAGATTATTTGCCCATTATTAAAAACATTAACTAGCATATTCAAATAAATTAAGTACTACTGACCTCATCAATAAGAAGTCTCCGTCGCCAGCAACATCCTTGTCTTGCCCACAAAATACATAGCCAAAACAAAGCCAATACATTGCAATTGCATTCAAATATCAATTAACCCCTTAAATACCTTATCGGATAATAACCGCGAAGGTAATTAAGGGGTTAAGCCACACTGGCCCGATACCCACCCTTCACCCATGAATTTGTACAATGACTTCATCATGCAAATATATATATATATATACAGAGATATATATATATTTTACATTTCCCAGAATCCCTTGCTGCAGTGGCAGTGCTGTATGCTGGGTGATAATGGGGAAAGGCGGGGTTGCAGACCTGCCTAAGACATGCAGATGAGCATACAGTTATATTTGCATATTTGCTTTCCTGTGGAGGGTTTTTGTCACTTTTTTTACTCACCATAACTTAACTCAGTATTATGGTTTAGCCTATCCCATAGCCTCTCTTGCATTCCCAGTAAAATCAACCCCACACTGATGAGACCCATCAAAGTCGAAACAGCTGTCTGTGGGTGGTTTTCTGGGTATGCACCTTAACCCTGGCTGTGCTCAAAGCTGTGACTATGCAGCAAGCTTAAGCCTATAGGGAACCATGTTAAAAATGGTTATTGAGGCAAAAAGTGACACTGTGTGCTCATTTGCATGTCATTTCCCAGAATCCCTTGCTGCAGTGGAAGTGCTGTATGCTGGGTGATAATGGGGAAAGGCGGGGTTGCAGACCTGCCTAAGACATGCAGATGAGCATACAATTATATTTGCATATTTGCTTTCCTGTCGAGGGTTTTTGTCACTTTTTTTACTCACCATAACTTAACTCAGTATTATGGTTTAGCCTATCCCATAGCCTCTCTTGCATTCCCAGTAAAATCAACCCCACACTGATGAGACCCATCAAGGTCGAAACAGCTGTGTAGCTGAGACTGTGCCCCCTTGGCCTTGAGTCACCGTTCCGGAAGGGACTTAAGACTCATGCTGCTATTAGGGGGGTACGCCATTTCAGGCAGCGGGAGGTGATCAAGAGCGGACAAGGAGAGAGAGAGAGAGAGAGAGATGGTGAAGGGCCGGCGCCTTGGCCTTGGGGGATCGTCCTAAACCCCCTCGCTGCTTTTGGGGTGCCGCACCAGATCCTTGACGGTCGGACAGACGGAGCACGACAGCTTGAGTGCAGGAGGCGGTCAGGAGCGGACAAGGACGAGAGCAAAGGCGTGGACGGAATATGGTGATGGAGGGGACAACGAAGAACACCCTCAAGTTTCTGGTGGAAACAGCCTGGAAAGATCAAGTGGGACGTCGCTTTATCGTGGAGGAGGTGATGAGAGACTTGCTCAAGGTGGAGTTTGAAGAAATCTTTTGTCTTCTGGAGCAGCAGAGGCAGGGGATCTTTGATTTGGCTTTCTTTCAGGAGGCGGACTGTTGGAAGGCGTATAAAAGATGGAAGGAAAGTGCTGGAGATCCTAGGATGATGGGAATCAGCGTATCGCCCCAGTTTTTGATGAGAGAAAGATCGGTGATTGTACAGATGAATAATGCCTTTGTACGGAAGGAAACGATTGAGCGCTTTTTGAAGCACTTTTGTACAGTTGTTAAAGGTGGTGCAGAACTAAGAAATGAATATGGAATGTTCAATGGCGAAAGAAAGTTTTGGGTTTGCCTTGGTCTAGATTCTGAGGGAGTGGGAGGGGTGACTTACCCTCCTGCCAAGTTTTGTTTTGAAGGGAATGGAGGCTCTTTGTGGTTTCCAGGACAGCTCCCTGGACTGGGTGACCACTCATATGACAGAGGAATGCAGGTTATTGCAAAGAGTGATAATCCGAAGAAGAATAACTTTGACAACGGAGATAGACATTTCATGGCCTTGGGTACTGAGAGGCTTTTTGGACAAATGGACAGTCTAAAGGAAAAGGTGAATCATGAAGGAAAACAAGGAGAAATGATTATGGACTTTGATGAAGAAAATTTGGGGGGAGGTGGTTATGAAAAACTAAGTATTGGGCGGACAAAAATGGTAAAAGAGGAGTTTAGTTCAGGGGAAGAGGCGGGAAAAGTTTTGGAGTTTGTGAGTGAAATATTGTGTGTCTGAAGAGAAGGAAGTATATCAGCTTACAACAGAGGAGAGGTTATTTTGTGACTTTATGTGTGATTATAAAGAGAATGAAGAATGTCAGCCTAGAGTAGAGGAGGAGGTAGAGGTTGAGAGGGGAAGTAAGAAGGGTCTTTCTGTGGAAAGGGAAAAGTTAGTGGAGGAAGACTGTGAGGACGATTGGATAATTAGACATGTAGCAGAGGTAGAAGCAGCATCCTGTAAAGCAAAAGAAGAGGAGAGGAGGAGAGAAGAGTTTTGTTCAGGGGAAGAGGTGGGAAAAGTTTTGGAGTTTGTGGGGATTGTAAATGGGGAGGAAATAATGGAATGGTTGTATGTTAAAAAGCAGGAAAAGCAGAAAAAACAGAAAAAGAAAGCAAAAATAAAGAAAGGAGGTTTAGAAAAGAGATAGAGGTATAACATTATGTAAAGAAATGAAGAGGAAAAAGAGAAAGAAAATGTAATGAGAATAGTATATACAGGGAGAATATGAGAATGTAGGTGGTGTTAGTGAAGGTGTGGAAAAGTGGTTTTGTTGTTGTGTGTTTAGAAGGAAAAGCTGTGGAATGACAAGAAAAATTCTGACCTTTTTTGTAAAGAAAGTAATGTATTTACAGTATGTGTTTTTGAAGAAATGTAATTATGTGATTTATTATCTTTTGGAAAAGTTCTCATTTTCTGTTTGTAAATATATGTGATGTGAATAAAACATTTAAAAAAAAAAAAAAAAAGGTCGAAACAGCTGTCTGTGGGTGGTTTTCTGGGTATGCACCTTAACCCTGGTTGTGCTCAAAGCTGTGACCATGCAGCAAGCTTAAGCCTATAGGGAACCATGTTAAAAATGGTTATTGAGGCAAAAAGTGACACTGTGTGCTCATTTGCATGTCATTTCCCAGAATCCCTTGCTGCAGTGGAAGTGCTGTATGCTGGGTGATAATGGGGAAAGGCGGGGTTGCAGACCTGCCTAAGACATGCAGATGAGCATACAGTTATATTTGCATATATATATATATATATTGTGACAGAAACCAGGGGATGGTAATAAATTCCGTATATAGGGCTCCCAGGATACTAAACAGTTTCTATCCTGTTTGGCCTGGGAGTGCAGCCTTATAATACATACACTCCATCCCACAGTTTGGCAAGCGCTGGAACTGAGGGATGAGAGATCCAGACCAGAGTTTGTCTGCTGCCTGATTTCTGTCACCTGTCATGCTAATTAGGAATCAGGTATGTAAGACTGTTTTCCTGTTTGCTCTGGTCTCTCCACAAGAGCCAGGAGGCTGGAAGGCTGCTGAACTACAGAGGGGAGAAGCCTCTTCCCCTAACAGGTTCAATCTTTCTGTTCATTTGTATAAGACTGCAAAAGTACCTTGTTTTGTTGTTGGGAGTGGAAAAGCCACTTCCAACCCTGAGTCAGGGATATCTAAGTTAAGTTATCGCTCAGATGAGCAGCTTTTGTTTTGATCTGTTTTCTGTTGTATGCACTGTGGCAGTCTCAGTGCCTGGGACTGAATAAACCAGGCATAGCCTGTTTAAAGGAACAGTACGTGACGCCTCATCATTTAACCTACCCTAAAAGACCGTGTTCTAAACAGTCCCGGACAAACGACGGAGCCCCGGAGTAAGCCGTTTGTCACATATGGTGGAGAATGCGGGCAGAGCACTAGGGGGTCTGCGGGTTGAAGAACTTTGAAAGAAAAAAAAAAAAAAAAAGTTTTTTCATCCTCTGCAAACAAGATGGAAGACGTGGTGGGTGCGCTGGTACGCAATGTCGCTGCCCAGAAAGACGTGAATGAAACCCAGCAACAGCTGTTAATAGCCCAGCAAGAAACTAATGCAAACCAGCAGCAGACGAATGCAGCCCAGCAACAGCTGCTAATAGCCCAGCAAGAGATTAATGCAAACCAGCAACAGGCGAATGCAAACCAGCAACAGGCGAATGCAAACCAGCAACAGACGAATGAAGCCCTGCAAAACGCGAATGCAAACCAGCAAGAGACAAACCGCTTGCTGAGAGAGGAGCAACAGCGGTTCGCTCAGGGCTTACAGCAGGAACTCGAGATCCTGAGGGGGACTATCAGTAACCTTCCACTGGCAGTGGCAGCCCCAGTTCCGAAAATGACCAGGGCAAGCCACTACCTTCAGAAGATGGGACCCTCGGATGATGTGGAAGCCTATCTTCTCACGTTTGAACGCACGGCACAGAGAGAGGGATGGCCAGAAGCTGAGTGGGCTGGTCTAATCGCACCCTTCCTAAGCGGCGAACCCCAGAAGGCTTACTTTGATCTAGAGCCAGCCGAAGCTAACGTCTATGCAAAATTGAAGTTCGAGATCCTCGCCCACCTCGGCGTAACCACGGCTGTTCGCGCCCAAAGGTTTCACGCATGGTCCTTCACGATGGATAAGGCCACCCGAAGCCAGATGTATGACCTCATCCACCTCGCCCGGAAGTGGCTACAACCCGAGATCAACTCAACCAGCCACATCGTGGAACGGTTGGTCATGGACCAGTTCTTGAGGAAACTTCCCTCTGCCTTACGCCGTTGGGTCAGTCGGAGTGACCCCCACAATGCGGATGAGCTTGTGGCCCTCGTAGAAAGGTACAATGCAGCAGAAGGGCACCCGCAACCCACAGTCGTGGAGCAACCCCACTACCCGAGGTTCCAGGACTCTTCCAGAGACGGTAAAAGGGTACCAGGGTTAAGGGGCGCTGAAGAGCGGCGACCACCTTCACGCAGCACCAGCAACAGTGGTTCGCACACTAAGGGCAATAGCCAACATGGGGAGCCGGGAAAAGGCTCTAAGTGGGACACAGACTATGTACCTAAATGTGTAAATTGTCATGAGAGGGGCCACACAGCAAAAATCTGCCCACTAAATGATGAGCCCATGCAATGCAACAGCGTGGAACCTTATTCGCTGTTGTCCCAATGTATGGGCCCTAGCCCAGAGGACCCCTTGAATAACCATCTGTGGGCATTTGTAAAGGTTAATGGTAAGAGGGTTCGGGCACTTCTTGACTCTGGGAGCATGGTCACACTAGTGTCCGAATACCTCTTGCCCATTAAGAAGAAACAGGGAAACAGTTCACAAAGAGTGGCAATTTGTTGTATACATGGGGATAATCATGAATATTCCACTGTTGATGTTTTTTTTGAAACAGAGTTTGGTTCTTTAGATTTCAAGGTGGGTATTGTACCCAAACTGGCACATGATGTGTTAATAGGGACCGACTTTCCCCATTTTCTAAAAATGTGGTCCCCCGCTCAGAATAGCGCCCAGAGTTCAATAGCGGACCATAACGAAGTATTAGAAGAAACAAATCCTTTCCCTTTTTCAGAAATGGAGGTTGACGAGGGCCCAAATAAGAAGGGGGAAAAGGAGGAGTGCTGTAAAATTCCCTTCCCCATCACTACTTTGGTAGGGAATACCCCAAATCAAGATTTTGAGCAGACACTTACCACCCCAGAACCGGATAAGACCCTCGCTGACCTAGAGGTCAGTCCTGGGAGTTTTAAGAAGGCCCAGTGGGAGGGCCCCACATTAGCGGTAGCAAGGGGAAATATACGGGACCAGAATAGTACTCCTGGCCAACCAGATAGGTCACTTGCTTACCCCTACTTCGAGGTAGAGAACGACCTAGTATATCGGGTTGATAAAAGGAAATCAGTTACAACTAAACAATTGTTGGTACCACGGACATTCCGTAACGTAGTATTACACCTCGCACATAGTCATCCATTGGGGGGACACCTAGGGGTGGAAAAGACAAAAGAAAAGGTTCTCCGAAGCTTCTATTGGCCTGGGGTTCTGGCAGAAATTACGAATTATTGTTCCTCATGCCCAGAATGTCAGATCACCGCCCCGTTCAAGGCGTACCGCAGCCCATTGGTACCCCTTCCCATAATAGAGGTACCATTTGACCGGATTGCTATGGATCTAGTAGGACCCCTAATAAAGTCTGCTAGGGGACATCAGCATATATTGGTAATATTAGATTATGCCACCCGATATCCGGAGGCAGTTCCCCTACGTAGCACGTCTGCTAAAAACATAGCAAAAGAGTTAGTAGTTCTGTTTTCCCGGGTCGGGATTCCTAAAGAGATTCTATCTGACCAGGGAACACCATTTATGTCCCAAGTAACAAAAGAGCTATGTAATCTCCTAAAAATCAAGCATCTCAGAACCTCAGTCTATCATCCACAAACAGATGGTTTAGTGGAAAGGTTCAATAAAACCTTAAAGAGCATGTTACGGCGGGCGGTTGATAAAGATGGGAAAAACTGGGATTGTTTGTTACCGTACCTGTTATTTGCCATTAGGGAAGTTCCCCAATCATCCACAGGCTTCTCCCCGTTTGAACTATTGTATGGCCGACACCCAAGGGGCTTACTGGATATAGCCAAAGAGACTTGGGAACACGAGGTTACCCCTTACAGAAGTGTAATAGAGCATGTTGCCCAGATGCAGGACCGCATTGCTGCAGTCCTACCCATAGTGAGGGAACACATGGAGAAAGCTCAAGAAGCACAGAGGAATACGTATAATAAGGGTGCTAGGGTCAGAATTTTTTTTCCAGGTGATAAGGTACTAGTTCTGGTTCCCACCGTGGAGAGTAAATTCCTTGCTAAATGGCATGGGCCATATGAGGTCTTGGAAAGAGTGGGAGAAGTAAATTATAAGGTAAGACAGCCAGGTAGGAGGAAACCTGAGCAAATTTACCATATAAACCTACTCAAGCCCTGGAAAGATAGAGAAGTCTTGTTAACCCTAGTACCCCCAGGTCCGTCAGAGAATCAAGAAACTGACCCAGAGGTTAGCATAGCTGAAACCCTGTCTGTTCATCAGAAACGAGAGGTTCAGAATTTAGTGAGAAGAAACAAATAAATCTTCTCTATACGGCCAGGTAGAACTAGCGTAATTGAACATGACCTAGTCTCTGAACCGGGGGTCCGAGTTAACCTTAAACCGTACCGAATCCCAGAGGCCAAAAGAAAGGCTATAAGTTTAGAGGTTAAAAAAATGCTAAAACTAGGTGTAATTGAGGAATCCCAAAGTGGGTGGAACAGCCCTATAGTCTTAGTCCCAAAGCCAGATGGTACAACAAGGTTTTGTAATGACTACCGGAAACTAAACGCGGTGTCAAAATTTGATACTTATCCTATGCCCAGGGTAGATGAACTTGTAGAGAGACTGGGCAAAGCCCGATATCTCACAACCCTAGACCTAACAAAAGGGTACTGGCAGGTTCCCCTCACAGAAAGGGCAAAAGAAAAGACAGCCTTCTCAACCCCAGACGGCCTCTTTCAGTATAAGGTGTTGCCTTTTGGCTTACATGGAGCTCCCGCCACATTCCAAAGAATGATGGATAAAATTTTAAAACCACATGCTCGGTATGCTGCCGCCTACCTGGATGATGTGGTAATCCATAGTGAAGATTGGCAATCCCACCTTCCAAAGGTCCAAGCTGTGCTTGACGCAGTCCGGTCTGCTGGACTAACTGCTAACCCCGCTAAATGCACTATTGGTCTGGAGGAGGCCAAGTATCTGGGATATTCTATTGGCAGAGGTTTACTCAAACCCCAAACAATCAAAGTGGAGGCGATACAAAATTGGCCAAGGCCAGTTACAAAAAAACAAGTAAGGACCTTTTTGGGGTTAATTGGGTACTATAGAAGGTTTATTCCCAATTTTGCAACTAAGGCAACCCCACTAACTGACCTCACAAAAGCAAGAGGACCACTAATGGTAAAGTGGTCCCCCGAAACCGAACAAGCCTTTAGAAGCCTGAAAGAAGCTCTCTGTGCCCAACCAGTGTTGGTCACACCTGACTTCTCCAAAGAGTTCGTAGTCCAAACCGACGCATCTGAGGTAGGGCTGGGGGCGGTACTCTCCCAGGAGTCTCAAGGTGAGGAGCACCCTATCCTTTATTTAAGTAGGAAACTAAATCCCCAGGAGAAAAATTACTCCATAGTAGAGAAAGAGTGTCTCGCAATAAAGTGGGCTGTAGAGACGCTCAAATACTACCTGTTGGGGAGAAAATTCCGGTTGGTCACAGATCATGCACCCCTTACCTGGATGTGTCAAAACAGGGAAAAGAATGCTAGAGTGACCAGGTGGTTCCTAAGCCTACAACCCTTTAAATTTTCTGTGGAACACAGGTCAGGGCACAAACATGGCAATGCTGACGGGTTGTCAAGGATGCACTCCCTAATATCCATGGTCGCTCATCCCTCGAGGTCTGAGCTGGGGGGGAGGATATGTGACAGAAACCAGGGGATGGTAATAAATTCCGTATATAGGGCTCCCAGGATACTAAACAGTTTCTATCCTGTTTGGCCTGGGAGTGCAGCCTTATAATACATACACTCCATCCCACAGTTTGGCAAGCGCTGGAACTGAGGGATGAGAGATCCAGACCAGAGTTTGTCTGCTGCCTGATTTCTGTCACCTGTCATGCTAATTAGGAATCAGGTATGTAAGACTGTTTTCCTGTTTGCTCTGGTCTCTCCACAAGAGCCAGGAGGCTGGAAGGCTGCTGAACTACAGAGGGGAGAAGCCTCTTCCCCTAACAGGTTCAATCTTTCTGTTCATTTGTATAAGACTGCAAAAGTACCTTGTTTTGTTGTTGGGAGTGGAAAAGCCACTTGCAACCCTGAGTCAGGGATATCTAAGTTAAGTTATCGCTCAGATGAGCAGCTTTTGTTTTGATCTGTTTTCTGTTGTATGCACTGTGGCAGTCTCAGTGCCTGGGACTGAATAAACCAGGCATAGCCTGTTTAAAGGAACAGTACGTGACGCCTCATCATTTAACCTACCCTAAAAGACCGTGTTCTAAACAGTCCCGGACAAACGACGGAGCCCCGGAGTAAGCCGTTTGTCACAATATATATATATATATATATATATATATATATATATATATATATATATATATATACACACACACATGATGAACCAATATACAAATAAATGTAGAAGAGTTAACAAAAACATGCTGTACTCCAAATAACACTTCTCCATACAGACACACTACAATAAAATTAATTTCCTTTAATAATCCTAACTGATTTTACAATCTAAAACCTCACATTCCAATCCATACATAGCATTTACATTGTATAAATGATGCATAAAATCTACTGAACTTACAATCACACTCATCAAATGCCAATCAAATACCTCTAATGCCAATCAACACTGCATTTACATAGTATATATGATGCATCCAATCTATGCAGCATATACATTCTGCAAATTAATGTTAACAATAACATTGCAAGCAAAATACAAATACCTCCAAACAAGTAAACAATTTTATCCAATCCGGTAAACATAAATCAATTACCATTCATTAATGACATCCCTAAACAATTTACATTCCATCCCTTACAATTAAACAATTAACAAATTCAAGCCTTTAACATAACAATTTAGCCTGTGAAAAAATATATGTACCAACAAGAATACAAAATACAAAACGAAGCCTAACCCTGACCTCAAGAACACCATTCAATATCAACAATTACATCTATCTAATTGTAAAATACTTTAAACACACAATAAAGCATAGCAGCATAGACAAATTATTTTAAAACACATCAAATCAAGCTTTTAAAACAACATCATTTCTTACCCTGTATGTATATATCTCTCTAGACATACATACATACATACAGTGGCAAGAAATGATATACCACCAAAAAAAAAACACATGTTAAAAAAGCTTAAAAAAAATTAACAAGTTAAATAAAATACATTTGTTTAGTTCACTTACCATTACTTGGCCCCACCGACTACCGTTGAACACCTTACTCACATACAAAACAACCAGGCACAGGAACCCATAAAATAAAAAACCATAAAAAAATAAACATTACACTAAAAATCCAAATCAATCCACGGGTCTTCTATTTGTAATCCATCTTCATCTGTATTCTTCTTTCTTCTATCTTCATCCGGGGTCTTCTTCCCGTATTCGGCTAAGCCCTGTCCTTCTTCTGTAGGAGGTCCTTCCTCCTCGGCGGCTGGCTTCAAAATGAGACGACATAGGCTTGTAAAGGCCTATGACGTCACATTTTCATCATGGTTCCCACGGTCCTGATTGGGCCGTGAAAACCATGTGTTTTGGCCGATAAAAAAAAAAAATGATGACGTCACTTAAAGGCAATGAAAGCACAGCCAATCAGAATGGCTTTGCTTCAATTGCCTTTAAGATGACATCATGAAAAGAAACATGGCCATCCCCACATGGTACGGTAGCCAATCAGAGCGTGGGAACTCCATCCCTACTCTGATTGGTTCTAGTATACCATGTGACAGAGGCTTGGGGGAGAACGGATGTGACGTCATTGAAAGCCTGTCACATGGTACTAGAGCCAACCAGAGTAGGGATAGATTTTCCACGCTCTGATTGGCTCTAGTACCATGTGACAGGCTTTGGTAATGAAGCAGCATTTTTGTATTTTTAATAATATTGTGTGGAAGCAGGGGGTCCCTTGAGCTGAACCGCATTGATTTGTGGCTCAGAGACCCCCTGCTTCCCGAGTTACAGGCCCCGGTTTGGGGCACCGGTGCCAGTGTCGCCGCCATATTTATAGCGGACACGGCGGGAATGGGGTGCAATAAAGATGGCGGCGACACTGCCACCCGATGACACATTCCGGGGCCTGTAACTCGGGAAGCAGGGGGTCTCTGGTCCACAAAGTGATACGGTTCAGCTCGGGGGACCCCCTGCTCACTGTACAGTATTATTAAATAAATATTCTTGCTGCTTCGCTACCGTTGCAGATACCCGCAAAGGTAAGGAACTAGTCTTTATTGATATGTGTGTTTTATTCATAGTGTAGATGTGCAGAGGGTCTCCGGAGCGGAACCGCTTTGGTTTTAGGTCCGGGGACCCCCTGCTTCCCGAGATACAGGCCCCTTTATGGGGTGCCGGTATCCCTCTGTTTTGTTTACATTCTACGGTCACGTGATCGGGACCTTTAAATGCAGAGGGATACTGGCACCTCATAAAGAGGCCTGTATCTCGGGAAGCAGGGGGTCCCCGGACCTGAAACCAATGCGGTTCAGCTCCGGAGACCCCCTGCACATCTACACTATGAATAAAAGTTGTTTATAAATACTTTATTTTTTGCCGATGTTTGCGCAGAGAGAGAGGCTGGTCTCTCTCTGCTGCAAACACCTATCGGCAGAAAAGGCCTATCGGAAGGCTTATCGGGAGCCAGGCTGTATCGGCACAGGCTTATTGGCAGCTTTGCTTTCGCAGTGATTCGGCAGGGATCGGCATGGATTCTCCCTTACTGAATACCGCAAGGGCAAATCACCAAAAAAAGGCCTATCAGCAACCCTTGCCGAAAAGATTTTATCGTGGCTTACTGCATGAGGCCCTAAGGCACATATGGATGGAGACTTAGGGGAGTTAAGGGACAAGAGGCTAGGCCTTTGGAGGCAGTAATAGGTCATTAATTCATCAGGACACTGGAAGGTAGTTTTGAGAAAGGTAGGGGGAGAAATATGACCAGGGGTGAGTTCAAAGAGGGTATAAATGGGGTTAAAGATAAAATAGTTAAGAATGTTAACAAGGAGTCTAGAGAGTCAAGAAAGTTATATATAGATGATTAGGTCAGAGGGGTTTGTTAAATGGGTTTTTTATACTGATGATTTGGTGAGAGGCGCTGGGGGTGGGGCAGGAGTGTCACCACCCTGACTGTTGGCATGAGCGGACAGCCCAGCGAGACAGGTCTAACCCGGCTGGCAGTTAAAGTCCCAAGGGATCATGGGCTCATCTATGGCCAATGGCTCTGGTCCCTGAGTTCAGAGGGCCTGGAGAAGTTTGGTTTCCCCAGGGCAAGGGAGTCTAGGTCGGGCTCGACCAGAATAGGCTCTGTTAGTGTTGTATATTGTTTATTTGTCTTTTCCCCCTGTCCACCCTTCTGTATGACCCTTTCCCCATCTCCTGTCCCGGTCCTGGTCCAGAGGGTGAGGAAGGAGGGGCTAGCAGTTAGCAGAAAAGATGGCTTCAGAGTTCCAAGCGGCATTGGAGGGTGAGTGAGAAGAGTGTAAGACAGGCACACAGTAGTTATAAATGGCTGTAAAATTTTATTTCTAATAATGTTAAGGGCCTTAACAGCCCAAATAAAAGGCACACAGCATTTTCGGAATAAAAGAAGGAGAGCAGACATTCTACTGCTGCAGGAAACACACTTTAGCAAAACAAATTCGCCTACATTTCTAGATAAAAACTTTACACGTTTCTACCTAGCATCTGCAAAAGAGAAAAAAGGGGAGTAGCTATTCTGATACATAAGGTACCCTTTATAGTTGATAAAGTCAGGAGAGACAGAGGGTAGATTTTAATAATAGTAGGAACACTTCAAAATAGCCGCATTACACTGGCGAGTATTTATGTCCTTTCAAGAATGCTCCGCAATTCTTCAACTCCTTTTTTACAACATTGAATACGATATCGGAAGGTAACATTGTTCTTGCAGGAAATGTAAATAAGACCCTTGACCCGACACTGGACAATACTGCTAGGATAAATAGGGGTAGGAATGAGGGCATGATGGGGCTCCTTAAAGGTCTAAGGGACAGACAACTAGTTGACATCTGGAGGGAACAGCATCCCGGAGAAAAAGGTTTTACTTTTTACTCACACCCTCACAATACCTACAGCAGAATAAATTATTTCTTCGTATTTAACAGACTGGTCCCACAGATCGCCTATTCTAGGATCCATGCTATTTCATGGTCATATCACATACCAATAGAGCTAAGGTGCTCAGAGATAGCATAAATTAGACTAGATAGCCCGGGAGCAAACAAATTGCACACCTAGGTGAACAATGGTGCGCTAATCTATGATATGGGTTGATAAGTAAATCTGTCAAAATCTATATGTGTATAGATGAATAGTAATATTATTATCTTGCTCTTGAAAGCCAATTGGGGATGTTTAAGAGAGTAGGAAGGTGAAACCGATAGATAGAAAAAAATAAGAAATATATGAAGGTCTATATATATGTAGTCCACATAGTCCATATGAAAAGAGGATGGCATTAGTCTGTTATACTGTATATCAGCCTGTAAAGTCCTCCTTTCTGGTCTGTAGTGTTTTCTTGACTTATGAGTGCTGCCCCAATTCCAGGATCCCCAATAAATATGAAAACTATGCTAAATGAAAACTAAGTATCATAGAAGCTGTGTGGTATTACATGCAGTAGTTGCATCGTTACATACTAGATAAGGTTGAAAAAAAGACATCCATTGAGTTAAACCTACAGTATGCTACATTTAGACAACAAATACTTTATCTTATATCCATACTTACAGTATATTGATCCAGAGGAAGGAAAACAAAAAAAACCAGGAAAATATCATCCTGTCAAGGATTAGACTTCGGCTGGAGTGGATCCCAGTGACAAGAACAACAGGGGGCGTGGTCAGGTAACAAGCAGAGGTCAGCAACTAGGAGCCTGGAACAGGACAATATATCAATAGCACATCAGTAAACACAGGAACCAGCAAGAGCTGAAGAACCAGTATAAACAGACAAGGGAGAAACAGGAAAGGGAGGTTTATACAGGCAGGCAGAGAGGTAGAGCACAGGTGCAGAGGTGTCAGGTTTCAGGGTCTGGAATGCTCCTTAGTTTAGCAGCAGCAATCCTGGTGGACAAGTATAGGCACTGCAGCCTAGAACAAGACATTGAGAGAGCAGCAGCAATCCCGGTGGCAAAGCATGGGTACAGCAGGCTTAGAACATGACATTACTCCCTCCTCCCAAGAGCGTTCTCTGGACGACCCTTGCTAGGGTTATCTGGATATCTCCGGTGGAAAGCTATGACTAGTCGTGGAGCATGTACAAAGTCTTTGGGTTCCCAGGACCTCTCCTCTGGGCCATAGCCCCCCCAGTGGACCAGGTACTGTAGTTTCCCTCGGTGTAACCTGGAGTCCATAATTCTCTCCACAATGAATTCCTCTTCGTTATCCACGAGGACATGTTCCTTTGTTGCTGGTGAAATCTCCTTTCCTCCAACCTTCAGGGATGACCCGGTGTCCTCTGTACTGCCCTTGGGATGAATGATTCTTTTGAAAGCTAATTGTACGGTACCCAAATATTTTTGTGTATAGTTATCATATCCCCTCATAGACGCCTCTTTTCTAATGTAAACAAATCTAATTTAGCTAGCCTCTTCTCATAAATCAGATTATCTATCCCCTTTACTAAAGCGTGGGTTCAAATCCCACCGCTGCCATTATTTTACTTTAGAGATGACATCTTTGTGAAGATATATTTTGTTTTTCACATAGACGTCATCTGTTTTGTTTACGTCTGATTTGGTGCATTGATATATTGAAAACAGTGTATTTTGTAGTAGGTGACATTCTATTTCGATAACAATAAAATCTGTATGAAATCTTTAGCAAACATAGAATTACATGCCCATTTTCAAGACAAAATATAAATCATGCCTCTGTAATCTCTGAAACAAGGAGGCCTTGAAACTGAAAACTATTCAAAAGTTAAAAAGAACTTGATTTTGTGGCAGATATTAAAAAGCAGAGAAGGGTGAAAACATCTAAAATGAAGTCACAACAAAAGTAGGGCTTTCAAAACAAAATTTGGGGATAAAGTTTTGATCATCACAAGTAAATAGATAATCTTTCAGCTTTCTAATATATATATTAAAAGCAGTTAAAAAATTGTGGAAATAAAATTCTTAATGACAACAGTTGAGCCTTAAGCAATTTAAACAATTCGGTCATGAAAATACTGTAGAATTTTTTTTTACTTTGTTGATAAAACATTCAACTTTCTACGAGAAAGATTTTTTCCACCTCCCAAATTGTCAGAAAGATCAAGCAACAGGTAGCGTGGCCGAGCAGTCTAAGGCGCTCGATTAAGGCTCCAGTCCTTCAGGAGGCGTGGCTTTAAATCCCACCGCTGCCATTATTTTACTTTAGAGATGACATCTTTGTGAAGATATATTTTGTTTTTCACATAGACGTCATCTGTTTTGTGTACGTCTGATTTGGTGCTTTGATATATTGAAAACAGTGTATTTTCTAGTAGGTGACATTCTATTTCGATAACAATAAAATCTGTATGAAATCTTTAGCAAACATAGAATTACATAATGGTGATAATGTGATAAATATATATGCAAAAGACATGTTAGTGTGTGGCACAGAATGTGGATGGTTCTCTGAAAAAGCGTCTAGTTAGCAAAAGCAATTTGGATATATTAATTGTCTAACATTATGTATTTATTACACCATGTCACTGATTAAATGTACTATATATTTCATCTGATTGATTATTTTCATAAAAAGAGTATCAATAATGTATCCACTTACTGTTTATTTATTTCCTAATTCATGTTGTGAAATGAACACTAGGTTCTGAAGTAACTGTATGGTGTGTTTATTGCAATAAGTTTCTTCAGTTCACTTTCATTAGAGATTTGTAAAGCAGCAGTGCCACCATGAGGTTTATCTATGAACTGTTCAAAAAAATGTAATTCTTCAGTTCTTTTATTTCTTATTTCATTTTCTCCTGTTAAAGAATGAAAATGTCAACCAAAAGCAGAAAGTAGTTATAAATTCTAATGGAAATCTTACACAGCCACTGAGGTTGGAGGTTCAAACAATGAGAAAACCCAGGGCTTTGAAACACACTTTGGGCACTCATTTCTGGTTTCTGAATTTCTGCTTTGGATGGGGCAAAGAAAATGTAATATCTATAGACAGAGTTAACATGATAATATATGTAATTTTGAAAAGAAATGCTAGAAGTTTGATTTTCAATGTCGAAAACACATTAGATAGGCAAATCTCTGCTTTTTTACCACATGGCAAATCTATGTTGCAAAATAAAATCTCATTTAGTTTATACTGCTGCAACACACTTTATTCGAGCAAATGACCAGTTTGTACCTGGCAGATACCTGGAATGCGCCGCTCCTCACCTCTGACAAGCCCCGTTGCGTTTGCCTTCCCAGCCACGGTTCATGCCTGGCTGACGGGGGCCTGATCTGTTAAATGATAATGATCAGGATTTAATAGTCTGCAATGCTTCGCGTGTCCACCAGATGGCATAAATTCATGAATTGTAATGCAGTATATATATACAGTACTGTATATACACAGTATATATACAGTACTGCATTAGGCAGTGAGGCATTTAAAGTGAGGTTTTTAAGTGATACAGTTAGACTACAGTTAATATATATATATATAGTTAATATACTCACCTTCTTCATGCAAGACCAATAACCAATAACCTCAGCTGATATGACATGGATCTAATTGCATTCTCTTCACAGGTATGTTCCTGATGTTGAAACCCTGTGTATAAGACTGAATCTGGCCTTGTTGAATTGATATATAAGTATGTTCCTGATGTTGAAACCCTGTGTATAAGACTGAATCTGGCCTTGTTGAATTGATATATAAGTATGTTCCTGATGTTGAAACCCTGTGTATAAGACTGAATCTGGCCTTGTTGAATTGATATATAAGTTAGTATGTTTGAATGTAAAAAGTATTTTTTTTTTTTTTTCCTCTTAACTCTGTGCTGTTAATTGAACAAATGGAACAAGGTGACTGATTGGGGAGGGGGAGGGTCATGTGACTGTTTTTTGTGTATAATACTAACAGCTCAGCTGCATTGGGCAGGAACTGCATTAGGCAGTGAGGCATTTAAAGTGAGGTTTTTAAGTGATACAGTTAGACTACAGTTTGACTAGAGGTGACTGGGGACTGCTTTTTTCTGCAAACTCTTTAACTCAAGACAACAAATGGTAAGCTATTCAGATCACACTATGATCCCATGCTTGTTAGCCTGCATAGTTTAACCCCCCACCCCTTTACAACTTCTTTCACTGCAGCCTCTCCCAAAACTGACTGCACAAAACACTGAAACCCTGACTTGACCCTAGCATTGCAATGCAGCAAAACACATGACAAGGTACAGGTTCACCCCTGCTGTTTAGTCTGCACACACTCACTCTGCTCATAACAGCTCCATGCAACACTGCCTACCTCTGGCATCATGAACCTGCTATGTATTTTAACTTTTTTCTTTCTCCTGGCCTCATGGAGATGTTACTCCCTCTATCCACTACAAACTCCTCCATCCTGGCCCGCACCCAACATCACCATACACCCTGGACTACTCAAAAGCCTTGCACTATCTACTGAATGTTGGTGGAGAACTCTAAAAACCAGCACACCAACCACTGCTCACTCTAATGGAAAACACCACAAATCTACAACTTGTAAACAACTACCCAAATTTCTTCTCATACTATTACTCTCTCTAGCAGGTGATATTGAAACTAACCCAGGTCCTCCCATTTCAGCTCTGTCCCATGCCCCTGAGAATTCCACCTTTAAATTCCAAAAAGGGCTATCTGTCGCCCATATAAACATCCGGAGCCTGCTGCCCAAACTAGACGAACTAAGGGAATGGTGCCTTATGCATAAACCCAAAGCCATCGTTCTTACAGAAACATGGCTATCCTCTAAAACCCCTGATGCAAATATCGCCATTCAGGGATACTCCATTTTTAGGAGAGATAGGTCAAAGAGAGGAGGAGGGGTGTTATTTTATATTGCAGACACCTTACAATTTACACTGCTACATTGCCCACCAAGTCCACCCTCTTTTGAAACTCTAGTTGGCAAAATCTGCCTCCCCTTTTCTAAGCCCATCTTGCTTGCTGGCATCTACCGCCCCCCTAAAGCCCTTCTACAATCCCTGACTGATATCACCCAATTTCTTGCCTCCATTTCCTCTCTGAATGAGAAGAGTGAGCTGCTAGTCCTTGGGGATTTCAACTTCAATTGGCTTGACCCTAAAAACCACAAAATCCAGATACAACTCAAGTCACTTAACCTATCGCAACTCATTTCCCAACCCACACGAATAAACCTGAAGTCGCATAACCATTCCTTGCTAGACTGGATTCTCTCCTCAAACCCCAGCAGAATCCAATCCTCTAGCATCCTTCCTGACATTTTCAGTGACCATGCAATAGTGTACTGTGTAAGGAAAATTAAACCGCCCCATTCAAGCCCCAAAGTTCTCCTCACTAGAACATTTAAAAACTTTAACCCACAACAGTTTCTGGATGACCTTACCAACTGCCCATGGCACAGAATCGATTTAATTCCCGACCCTGATTCTGCGCTCGACTATTTCCAATCCGAGTTCTTAAAACTCTGCGATACCCATGCTCCACTACGCAAAATAAGGGTACGGGGGGCCCACCTTCCATGGGTTACACCTGACCTTATAGCACTCTACCAGTTCAGGGATGCCTTGTGGAAAAGCTACAAAGTAACTGGCACTACCAAGGATCTCAATCACTACAGATGCCTGCGGAACGTGTGCACAAGGCAAACAAGGCATGCAAAAGCACAATATTACTCTGACAATCTCCTCCAGAATACATCAAACCCAGCTAATTTCTGGAAGGTTATCAACAATATATTCCAGCCTCCTAACCATCAACAACCAAGTAATATCACTAAGGGGGATATTACTCTGACAAACCCCACTGACATTGCAAATGCATTCAATGATTACTTTGTGGGGTGTGCCACTAACTTATTAGCGAAACGCAGCACAAACCCCAAACCTGAATCTCATCCTGGGAGTACCCCTATAGTCCCACCCCCTCCCAACACTGCCCACAATTTTCAATTTAGCCCAGTATCTGAAGAGGAGATTACACAAGCGCTCCTCAAACTAAAACTAAGCAGCCAATGTGGACCTGACTTACTACAATCTAGGTTCCTACGACTTGGTGCCCCAGCCATTGCCAAACCAATTGCGTCCATAGTCAACTCTATCCTGTCTGCAGGCCATATCCCTAAGACCTGGAAAACTGCCAGAGTTGTCCCAATCTTCAAAAGTGGGGACAAAAACACTGTCTCAAACTACAGGCCAATCTCACTTGTCCCAATTCTATCCAAAGTTATGGAAAAATGTGTCCACTCCCAATTAAGCGAGTTCTACACCAAGACAAATTTCCCTAGCCAATTCCAGTCTGGGTTTCGTCCCAAACACTCCACCGTAACTACCCTGCTAAAAGTTTGCAATGAAATCCAGTGTGGAATGGAACGGGGACAACTCACTGGTGCAGTATTCCTAGATTTTGCAAAGGCTTTTGACACAGTTGATCATGCTATCCTGCTTAACAAACTCCAGAGCTCTGGAATAGGGAAACATGCTTTAAACTGGTTTCAGTCCTACCTATCAGGAAGATCCCAACATGTGTCCATCTCAGGCTCTAACTCCAACCCCCTGGATATCACCTGTGGTGTCCCGCAAGGCTCTGTTCTGGGGCCCCTACTCTTCTCAGTGTTCATTAATGATCTTCCCACAGCTTGTAAGGAAGCCTCAATACACATGTATGCAGATGACACAATCCTGTATGCACACAGCCATAGTCTCTCTGACCTTCAACACATACTTCAGTCTGACTTTTTGAGACTCGAAAACTGGATTTCCCAAAACAAACTGTTTTTAAACACTGACAAGACTGTAACAATGGTATTTGGGACCAAGACTAAATTTGTAAAGCTTCCAGTGACTGAGCTCCTGATTAGAACCAACGCTAAAACCACCCTAACACCTGTCACTAGTTTTAAATACCTGGGCTTATGGTTTGACTCCCACTTAACATTCGGGATGCACATTGATACCCTGACAACCAAGACCTATGCCAAACTAGGGGTACTTTACAGGAACAAATCCTCCCTAAGTCTCCTGGTCAGAAAGCGTATTGCACAGCAGATGCTAATGCCAATTATTGACTATGGAGACATAGTATATGGCTCGGCTCCTCAAACCCACCTTAGCAAACTTGACACCCTCTACAATTCAATTTGTCGTTTTGTTCTCCAATGCAACTACAACACACATCACTGCGAAATGCTCAAAGAACTAGATTGGTCATCACTAGAGTCTAGGCGCAAAGTTCACCTCTCCTGTCTCACCCTCAAATACTTTCTGGGCAAGCTACCCAGCTACCTGAACAAGCTCCTCACCCCTACCACATGCAGTACCTATCACCTGAGATCAGACTCCAAAAGACTATTCATGGTCCCAAGACTCAACAAAGTATCCGGACGTTCCTCCTTCTCCTTCCGTGCACCCCAAAACTGGAACAACCTACCAGAGACTCTCATATCCACCACCAGCTTAAGTTCTTTCAAATCTAAGGCTGTCTCACACTTTAATCTGGTCTGTAACTGTTTCATACGCTCATAATATATATTTTCTTTAACTGTGCATGCAATGTCTTGTATATAATGTATACCTTGTTCATTTATGTAACTGTATTTGTAACCATGTATTATTTGTTTTACTCTGTGCCCAGGACATACTTGAAAACGAGAGGTAACTCTCAATGTATTACTTCCTGGTAAAATATTTTATAAATAAATAAAATAAATAAATAAATAATATATATATATACTGTATAACAACTACCCTATAACCCCTAACATACAGTACTGTACACATACAGTACTGTATATGCACGTACATAAATGATACTACTGTATGGGCGGCGGGGGCGAGATGTGTTTTCAGCAGAGAGAGATCCGCTGCTCTCTCTCTGCGCAAACATCGGCACATTAAAAATTATTTGAAATACATTTTTATTGATAGTGTAGATGTGCAGGGGGTCTCCGGAGCTGAACCGCATTGGTTTCAGGTCTGGGGACCCCCTGCTCCCCGAGATACAGCCCCCTTTATGAGGTGCCGGTATCCCTCTGCTTGGTTTAAAGGGTCCGATCACGTGATCGCGGCCTGTAAACCAAGCAGAGCAGAGGGATACCGGCACCCCCTAAAGGGGCCTGTATCTCGGGGAGCAGGGGTTCCCCAGACCTGAAACCAGTGCGGTTCTGCTCCGGAGACCCTCTGCACATGTACAGTATAAATAAAACACATACAGTATATACAGTAAATAAACACCCGTTCTTTACCTTAGCGGCTATGCACTATGGTAAAGATGCTGCATTTCTGTATTTTAATAATATTGTACAGTGAGCAGGGTGTTCCCTGAGCCAGAAATTAATGCTCAGGGACCCCCCCTGCTCCTGCTCAATATTATTAAAAATACAGAAATGCTGCTTCATTACCATAGCGGATAGCCGCTAAGGCAATGAAGGGGTTAACCCACCGTGCCCGCTTTATTGTGGGTAGTGGGGATGGGTGAGGGGGGTATTTGGCCCTTGGTGTGAGTTTAGGACTTGCAGGGGGGTTGCGGGTGCACTTTAACCCTTCACGACCGTAGCAGTTAATACCGCTACGGTCATGAAGGGGTTAAGCCCTCCCGCTACCCCCACGCAAGCCCTAAACAAGCACCGTTGGGGCTAATACCCCCTTCACCCACCCCCGCTACCCACAATAAAAAAAACTCACACACAGCAGCCGCCAAAAAATAAATAAATAAATCTAATTAAATAAATAAATAAATGACAATAAATACATTTGAAATACATTTTTATTGATAGTGTAGATGTGCAGGGGGTCTCCGGAGCTGAACCGCATTGGTTTCAGGTCTAGGGACCCCCTGCTCCACGAGATACAGCCCCCTTTATGAGGTGCCGGTATCCCTCTGCTTGGTTTAAAGGGCCCGATCACGTGATCGCAGCCTGTAAACCAAGCAGAGCAGAGGGATACCTGTATCTCGGGGAGCAGGGGGTCCCCATACCTGAAACCAATGCGGTTCAGCTCCGGAGACCCTCTGCACATCTACACTATCAATAAAAATGTATTATAAATGTATTTATTTATATTCATTTATTTATTTATTTATTTAGATTTATTTATTAATTGTGCTGCTGCTGCAAGTCCTAAACTCACACCAAGGGCCAAACACCCCCCTCACCCCCGCTACCCCCAATCAAAAAAATTCACGCACAGCAGCCCCACAATTAATAAATAAATATAAATAAATAAATACATGAAGAGAAATAAATATATACTGTATATATATATATACTGTATATATATACAGTATATATATAATAACAATCCCTATACATATACAGTATATACTGTGTATATATATATATATACTGTATACATACATAGATATATATTGATATATACAGTATATATAAACACACAGTATATACACACACATGATGAACCAATATACAAATACATGTACTGTAGAATGGTTATCAAAATCATACTGTCCTACAAATAACACTTCTCTATACAGACAATAATAATAATCCATTTAATAATCCTAACTGATCTTACAATATAAAACATAACATTCCAATCCACACAGTACATTGCATTTACATTGTATAAATGATGCATAAAATCTATGCACCATATACATTCTGCAAATGAATGTTAACAATATAATTGCAAGCTACTCTACCAGTAAATACAAACACTTCCAAACAAGTCAACTATTTTAACCAATCAAGTAAACAAAAATCAATATATACTGTAAGTACCAACCAGACAACACAATTTAAAACCAAAGCTAACCCTTACAATACCAAGGTTTACATCTATCTAATTGTAAAAAACCTTATACATTATACACAGCATTGCAATAAACAAAATACATGATGAACAATACAGTACATCCCCTGTATCTCCCTGCCTTCAGTGTAATCTGTTTAAAGCCCCCTCCCCCCTAATGTTTCTGTTAAACAGATTACACTGAAGGCAGAGAGATGTAAAGCCCCCTCCCCCCTAATGTTTCTGTTAAACAGATTACACTGAAGGCAGAGAGATTTAACAGAAACATTAGGGAGGGGTCTTTAAACAGATTACACTGAAGGCAGAGAGATGTAAAGCCCCCTCCCCCCTAATGTTTCTGTTAAACAGATATCACTGAAGGCAGAGAGATTTAACAGAAACATTAGGGAGGGGGGAGGGGTCTTTAAACAGATTACACTGAAGACAGAGAGATGTTTCTGTTACAGTAAATCTCCCTCCCTGCATTGCTGTTAGTGCAGTGTATGTAAATGTGGGGAGGGGGGGACCCAATGTGCATACTGTGAGGTCTAACCACCCTCACCCCCTACCCACATACCGTTACCCCCCCCCATCCTGGCCATGGCCCCTCCGCTTCTGCAAAACAGAGACAAAAATTAAAACATCCAAAGTAATGTCCCCTAACCCCTTAATCACCATAGCGGTTATTAACCGCTACAGTCATGAAGGGGTTAACCCACCCTCACCCACCACTCGGGATGCCTACATAGCCTCCCACACTAACCCCCCCTGTGAGGCCTAACCACCCAGTCAGTACCCACAAGGGAGGCCTACCCACATACCGTTGGGGAAACACCCCACCCCCAGTACCCACAATAAAAACAGTACAATGACCCACAATAATCAGCATTATATTTATTAAATACATTACCCACCCCCTGTGCCCCCCCCATAAATACAAGATTTATCCTTTTACATACATGGTTCATAACGCAGCCCCACGCTAGTCCCCGGTGGGCTGGCAGGGCACCTGGACAGACCTACAGTTTACCAGCAGCCCTTTTTACACAGGTTCTGGAGGCCTGCTGGTGGATCCTGCCAGCACCATGGCACCCAGGTGGTCTCCTTGGGTCACCGTGAGCTACAATTGGGTCCACACGGTAGGCCCATGGATGTCTGGGAGCCCCGGGTCAAACCCACAGGTGTCTGTGGGGCCTCGGGTGGTTCCCTCGGGGGTCTGGGGAACTCACGGGTGCTCACTACGGGTCTGCGGTGCCCCCACAGAAGTGGGACCACACATCATCATCCCCGCACCTATGGGTCCGCGGTGCCCCCACAGAAGTGGGACCACACATTGTCATCCCCGCAGACTACGGGTCCACGGTGCCCCCACAGAAGTGGGACCACACACCACCAGCCTGATACCCTTGGGATACCCGAAGATACCACAGGTGGTCTCCAGAGGTCCCACGCAGAACCACGGAATCAAACCCTGAATGTAAAAAAAATAAACCTGGCCTATACATTCAATACATACACCCTCCCCCCCAACACCTACAGTACAATAATGTGCAAAATAACTATTATCCAGATATGGATAATAGATTAATTGCCCATTATTAAAAACATTAACTAGCATATACAAATAAATAAAGTACTACTGACCTCATCAATACGAAGTGTCCGTTGCCAGCAAAATCCTTGTCTTGTCCACAACATACATAGCAAATACAAAGCCAATACATTGCAATTACATTCAGATATCAATTAACCCCTTAAACACCTTATCAGATAATAACCGCAAAGGTAATTAAGGGGTTAAGCCACACAGGACCGATACCCACCCTTCACCCATGAATTTGTACTGTGGCTTCATCATGCAACTATATATATATACTGTATATATATACAGAGAGACAGAGAGAAAGAGAGAGAGAGATATATACAGTATATATATATATATATATATACACACGTTATATACACACCCATGATAAACAAATATACAGTACAAATAAATGTAGTAGGGTTATCAAAAGCATACTGCCCTACAACCAAACACTTCTCCATACAGACACTACATTAAAATCAATTTCATTTAAAAATCCTAACTGATCTCACAATCTACTGTATATCATCACAAACCAATGAAAAACCTCACATTCCAATATATATGATGCATAAAATCTATGCACCATATACATTGTGCAAATGAATCAACCAAGTAAACAAAAATCAAAAGCCAATACATTGCAATTACATTCAGATATCAATTAACCCCTTAAACACCTTATCAGATAATAACCGCAAAGGATATTAAGGGGTTAAGCCACACAGGCCCGATACCCACCCTCACCCATGAATTTGTACTGTGGCTTCATCATGCAACTATATATATATACTGTATATATATATACAGAGAGACAGAGAGAAAGAGAGAGAGATATATATACAGTATATATATATATATATACATACGTTATATACACACCCATGATAAACCAATTTACAGTACAAATAAATGTAGAAGGGTTATCAAAAGCACTGTCCTACAACCAAACACTTCTCCATACATACACACTAAATTAAAATCAATTTCCTTTAATATTCATAACTGATCTCTCAATCTAAATCATCACTAAACCTCTGAAAAGCCATTTAAACAACTTACATTCCAATATAAATGATGCCTAAATATCTATGCACCATATACATTCTGCAAATAAATCAACCAAGTAAACAAAACTCAATTAGTAATCATTATTTACATCCCTAAACAATTCACACTAGATCCCGAACAATAAAACCATTAACAAATTCACGCCTAGAGCAGAACAATTAAGCCTTTGAAAAAATATAAGTACCGACAAAAATACAACCTTTACAAACCAAGCCTATTCCTGACCTTCCTCAAACACACAATACAATACCAAGGAATACATCTATCTAATTTTAAAATACTTTAAACTCACAATAAAGCATACTGTAGCAGCATACACAAAATAATTTAAAACACATCTAATCCAGCTTTAAAAATAACATCATTTCTTACCCTGTACTGTACTGTATGTATATATCTCTCTAGACATATATACATACATACATACAGTGGCAAGAAATGATATACCACAAAAAAAAAAAAATACACATATTAAAAAACCTTTTGAAAAAATTAAGTTAAATAAAATATATTCCTTTACTGTAGTTCACTTACCATTACTTGCCCCCACCGACTCCCGTTGCGCAGCTTACTCACGAACCAATCCACGATCAGGAACCCATAAAATAAAAAACCATAAAATAATAAACATTAAACTAAAAATCCAAATCAATCCACGGGTCTTCTATCTGTAATCCATCTTCATCTGTGTTCTTCTTTCTTCTATCTCCTTCCAGCGGGGCGGGGCGGGGTCTTCTCCCCGTCTGCGGCCACGCCCTGGTCTTCTTTCTTGGCCGGAGGTCCTTCCTCCGCGGCGTCTGGCTTCAAAATGAGACGACATAGAGGCCTTTTAAAGGCCTATGACGTCACTTTTTGCGTTATGGTTCCCACGGTCCTGATTGGGCCGTGAAAACCATGTGTTTTGGCCGACAAAAAAAAAATGATGACGTCACTTAAAGGGAATGAAAGCACAGCCAATCAGAATGGCTTTGCTTCAATTGCGTGGGAACTTTATCCCTACTCTGATTGGCTACCATACCATGTGAGGGCGGCCATGTGCCTTTTCATGACGTCATCTTAAAGGCAATTGAAGCAAAGCCATTCTGATTGGCTGTGCTTTCATTCCCTTTAAGTGACGTCATCATTTTTTTTTTGTCGGCCAAAACACATGGTTTTCACGGCCCAATCAAGACCATGGGTACCATGACGCAAAATGTGACGTCATAGGCCTTTAAAAGCCTATGTCGTCTCATTTTGAAGCCAGACGCCGCGGAGGAAGGACCTCCGGCCAAGAAAGAAGACCAGGGCGTGGCCGCAGACGGGGAGAAGACCCCGCCCCACCCCGCTGGAAGGAGATAGAAGAAAGAAGAACACAGATGAAGATGGATTACAGATAGAAGACCCGTGGATTGATTTGGATTTTTAGTTTAATGTTTATTATTTTATGTTTTTTATTTTATGGGTTCCTGATCGTGGATTGGTTCATGAGTAAGCTGCGCAACGGGAGTCGATGGGGGCAAGTAATGGTAAGTGAACTACAGTAAAGAAATGTATTTTATTTAACTTGTTAATTTTTTCAAAAGGTTTTTTAACATGTGTATTTTTTTTTTGTGGTATATCATTTCTTGCCACTGTATGTATGTATGTATATATGTCTAGAGAGATATATACATACAGTACAGTACAGGGTAAGAACTGATGTTGTTTTAAAAGCTGGATTAGATGTGTTTTAAATTATTTTGTGTATGCTGCTACAGTATGCTTTATTGTGAGTTTAAAGTATTTTAAAATTAGATAGATGTATTCCTTGGTATTGTATTGTGTGTTTGAGGAAGGTCAGGGATAGGCTTGGTTTGTAAAGGTTGTATTTTTGTCGGTACTTATATTTTTTCAAAGGCTTAATTGTTCTGCTCTAGGCATGAATTTGTTAATGGTTTTATTGTTCGGGATCTAGTGTGAATTGTTTAGGGATGTAAATAATGATTGCTAATTGAGTTTTGTTTACTTGGTTGATTAAAAATGGATTAAAATATGGTGCATAGATATTTAGGCATCATTTATATTGGAATGTAAGTTGTTTAAATGGCTTTTCAGAGGTTTAGTGATGATTTAGATTGAGAGATCAGTTATGAATATTAAAGGAAATTGATTTTAATTTAGTGTGTATGTATGGAGAAGTGTTTGGTTGTAGGACAGTGCTTTTGATAACCCTTCTACATTTATTTGTACTGTATATTGGTTTATCATGGGTGTGTATATAACGTGTGTATATATATATATACAGTGTTCGACAATCCTATACATTTACTCGCCCGGGGCGGGTGGATTTAACCCCCGGGCGAGTAACTATTGGCCCAAGCAGCACACGTGTTTTGTTTTTTAAATTTTCCCTGCTCGCGCTGAAATTTCCCTGCTCGCGCTGGCTGAAAAAAAAAAAAAACTCCCCTACCTGACAGATGATTGGCGCGCGCTCCCAGGCTTTGTGGGCGCGCGGCCAGGCTCTATATGAGCCAGCCCCCAACGAGCGGCCATTTTTTCCCATGGAGGATGGAGGACACAGTAAGTATTATCTGTGCCTTCCTCCACCTCCCTCCCCTCCCCGGTGCTCCTGCT